>NW_016690181.1:15421841-15606587 GCF_001604755.1 Lepidothrix coronata | reverse complement strand
CTAGCAATGATTGTCTTTATCTCATCTACTACCTCTACTTTAATTGCATTTAAAGGGAACAAATGCCAAAAATGCCTTGTGCTTCATGAGGGAAGACATGAACTGCATATAGTTTAGTCTTCTCATTGACTGATGAGAGGAGTAGGTGGAGGTGTGGTGGTTTCTGGGAGAGTTGTATTGTGACCTGTTTCTCTTCAGAAAAAAAATGAGGTGATTATATGAAAAAAAAAGAGAGGGAGTAAGCCAGCCAAAAAAAGCCTTTTTTCCCTAATCAAGTTGTGACAAGAATAAGGAAAAAGTGTTCTGTGTCACAAACCTACAGGAGACGAAAATATAAAATTCAAAGTGACCCGACTCAGCTGAAAGACTGATCCTTTTGTAAGCTTGTTCCTCTTTCCACAAAGAAAGAATGGCAGTATGATGGAAAAATTCTCTAGACCAGATCTTGCTCTTCTCCATCACAGCAAACATGAGGTTTATTTCCAAACATGTGCTGGTTTTCCCTGGAGATTTGATAAGAGTCATGACTTATCACAAATTGCATTAATAGCATCTTTGAGGCAAAGGGTGATACAGTAAAAATAGTTGTATAATTTAGTTGAGCTTCTGTTTAGATTGTATATTTTGCAGTCAGAAAAAGAATACCCATGTTAACAGAAGTGCTCTGCATAGCTTGATAGAAGTGACTTGATTGAGTGCATTTGAGAGCTCTGTGTCTGCTATAGCCACGTTGAATGGAAGGAAAAAGTCTAATTTTGTATGTGGAGGTAGAATGCTTTCCAAACAAAAATAAATGAGGGGGTGGGTGAGAAAGTAACCTTAACTTAAAGCAACTCATGCATTATTAATCTAATTTTCTATAAAGTTTGGACAAAAAGCATGTTGAGACATTACTCTGTGTTTCCTTGTTAGACTGTGTTCATAATGCCCTCTCCCATTTTATTAATATATTCTTCAGCCTAAATAAGATATTCCTGAAGCCTCAGGATTTTCATGCTTTCAAAGATCTCTGTTTTATTTCTAAATATTATAGATTTTGAAGCACAAGAGGCTTTAATTTTGGTACCTCAAAGGATGTTCACCCTTTTAGGTAACCCCCAAGTTGGCTTTCATATTTGCTTATTACCCGAAATTCTTCACAAGAAGCTTCAGCCTGTTTTACAATTAAAGGCTTTGATCATATTTACTGTAGCTACGTAAAATATTTCTGCATGAATGTTACATGAGTTCAATTTCCGTATTAGGCTGGGAGTTTACCTAGTATCCAGCATTTCTTTGTATAGTAGTTCTGGTCTATTTTGGATGTATCAAAGATGACCAGGACTATCTTCTCTTAAAGTAATAAAATTATTTCTTATTGCTTCGTTCAGATTAGACTTGAGCTTTCCTGAAAATTTTGGTTTTCATGGTTTTGTAGTTGTTTGATTCCACTGATCTTAATAACAAATCTCAGTTTTGATTACATAGTATTTTTAATGGCATTTCATGTTTGGCACATATGCACACACACCCTATCAGCAAGTTGCCCATCTACCCCCAAAGAAGAGAAGAGCTAAGAAAGTATTTCAGTATTTGCAGAATGGAATATTTCAGTATGCTTTTGCTTTGATACTTATAATTTTGATGTTTAAATACAGAAAACTGGAGAACAGAGCTTTCATTATTTTAGTACTAGTAGCAAAACCTTAATAGAAGCTACTTCCATCAAAAATTAAAAAAAAGGTGGCAATTTATGGGAAGTGTCACATTTATTTTTTTTTATCTTGAGAAAACAAACATATTTAGAGAAACACTTCAGGAAAACATTGGAAAATATTTTCTGACTCTATTATTTTTCAGTGGAACACTGACAACTTCCAACCATCAATCTCATTCCTTGTATTTAGGTCCTGTAGTTTGAGGATTATCCAGCTGCAAATTTCCCTTCTGTTCATAGCTTCAAAGAATGTTCCTTTCTGCGTGGAGTTGGTTCCCTACTTCTCTTGGACCTGGTTGACAATAACAATTGTCCAGAAATCTTGTAGGAAGCAAAGTCTCAAAATGCCCCTTTAACCTTTTCTGATTATTTCTAGTTGTTCTGTTATAGGAATTGACGTGTATTCCTTGGGATACTATCCTCTTGTGAACACTGCCTTCCTTCCCTGTGCCTCCTCAAGTTTAATACTTTGTTGTTCACCAAAGCATACAACTCTTCTGCTAGAAGAACTGTTGTGGTTCAACTCAGCAGGCTGCTAAGCAACACACAGCCGTTTGCTCATTCCCCACTCACCCGGTGGGATGGGAGAAGGAACTGTGTGGAAAAAAAGTAAAATTAATGGTTTAAGATAAAGATAATTTAATAGGAGGGAGAAAAGGAAGGAAAAGGAATTAAAATAATAATAATAATGATTAAATAATTAGAATAAAATAATTAGAATAAAAGCCAAGCGATGCACTGTGCAATTGCTCACCATCCACCAACAGATGCCCTGCCAGTCTCTGAGCAGTGGTCCCTGGCCATCTTTCCCCTGGTTTATGCACTGACCATGACAGCATGGAGTAGCCCTTTGGCTAGTTTGGGTAGGCTGTGCTCACTGTTCTCCCTCCCAGCTCCTCGTGTCCCCCAGCCTCCACACTGGCAGGGCAGTATAAGCTGAAAAGTCTTAGGGTAAGCTCTGCTGATCAACAACTAAAGTATCAGTGTATTAACGTTGTTCTTGTACTAAAATCCAAAACACGGCACTGTACCAGCTACTGGGAAGAAAAGTAACTCTATCCCAGATGAAACCATGACACAGTACTGAGATTTTAACATTTACTTTTGAATTTCAAAAATGCAGTAGATTTTCAACACTAATTAATTAGTTATCAAAATATATAATCTTGATATTTTTCTTATTTTTCGTATGTTTTTCTGACACCTGTTCTTTCACTCACTTCACCAGCTCGTTCTTTATATGACTCAAGGAGTGAAAAAGTCTAGTCTTAAATTTTCTCATCTTCATTGCTAGGACTGATATTCTCATTTGGTTTTTTACCAATTACTTTTGTTAAGTGCAGCTTTCCACAGAGCATTCCCCCTCATGTCCTGCGCTGTAACTTGTAAAAGTATTCAATCTTTCAATTTGGAATTCTTCCAGAAGCAGATGACATTG
This sequence comes from Lepidothrix coronata, assembly GCF_001604755.1. Classification (NCBI taxonomy): domain Eukaryota; kingdom Metazoa; phylum Chordata; class Aves; order Passeriformes; family Pipridae; genus Lepidothrix; species Lepidothrix coronata. The sequence goes on along the minus strand of NW_016690181.1, from coordinate 15,603,453 downwards.
GTCTTCTGTATTATACAATTCTTGCTCACATTACTAGTCATATTTCTCCTATGAAAACTCTTCTGATTAATTCTTCTCATTAGTCAACTTGGTAAACAAATTACTGCAAGAAGCTTAAAAGCTTGGGTTGAAAGCCAGAACAGAAGCAAAAGATATCTTGTTTGCAAGTCACTATTTTCCCTTGGAAATATCTCCTCTTCTATCAGGTTGTCATTTGAGGCTGCTAGAAGTTTTTATAACTCAGGGTTAATTGCCTCTGGCACAATAATCTCAGATTTCTCTGGAGAATTTCTGATAGCACACACTTTCCTTCTGAAATAAAATTACTTTGCTGTCATGAGAAATGTGTCAACTTTTTAATATTTCTTTTAAAAAAAATAGAATAAATGGGATTAGGACCAACATTCCTCTGCCTCCTAGTTCTGTTTTTTCATCTCTCCTGTGGATATTGTTCTCTGTTTCTAGGTAAACCTCCTCCAGATTAACATGCCAGTGGAAACTGTATCATACATTAGTCCAATAAATACTAGCTGCTTTCTTGGGTGACTAGTCTTCAGCTTGTATGTGTATGTGAACATTGTTTGGCAAAAAGTGTTTTTAATTCATCTGTTTACACAGTTCAGACATAGATCATCTTTCTAAATACGTAATCAGGAATACTTTTTGGCTATGTGTCTGTATCCTATAGTGTCTTCCTCCTAGTGCATTAGGTTGCTGAAAGCCTCTTGGAAGTAGGCTGCTGAAAATCTGTAGTCCCATGTACTGGCTTGCAAACCTTTCCAAATAGTTAATGTGTTTTAAATATATTGCTGTAATATGACACTTAGGGATAACCTACCAGTGTAACTAATTTTTGTTTCTGGAAATACCCTTCCAGAAAGGAACACTCCAAATGGTGATATTTTTGTCAGTCACTGACTCTTTAATCAGTTGTGATGTAATTCTGAAATTCCTACTTCTGTGCTCATCCATGGAAAGCAAAAGTGAGAATATCATAGTCCCAGGGCTGGCAGCTGTAAGGATGGTGCGTGTTTTGATGGACCGTGGTTTCTGCCAAAGCCCTGTGTTCACAATTCCAGAGCATGTGGAGGGCAGGATAGAGTTGTCACTGACATCCCCATCATATTTGCAATTAGTAAACACGCTTCTTGTGCGTTCCAATGATTTAGGAATGCGAAAATATATTTTGCCTTTGAACAAAAGCCACTGAAGATTTTCTGAAAAATGCTTGATTGGAAGTGTGACAGATTGAAGACTTTTGGAATTTTTCCAAAGAGATTTTTCAGATGTTGGGCAGATGTTATTGTTTGCTGACCTAGGACTTTGCAGAATGACAGAAAATAATTTGATGCGCTAACAAAACATTGATTACACACACTAAATAGCCCTGGTAGAGTATTTCCCTTATGGCTTGCACTTCCAGGGTTATGGTTAAACGAGCACCCCATGTCATCAAACATACAGAAGGTGCCTTTGCCACTCTGAGGGGATGATCCCAGCATTTAAATAATGATTTACTGATGCTTTTATTAGAACAATTATTGGTTATTTCAGACTTGAAATGGGCAGATTAAGCTCTGTGAACCTCACAGCTGAAACCTCACAACACTGGCAATTTTCAGTGATTAAAGTAATTTACTTTATCTATAAAATGTAGAGATATTTCATAATAGCCATACAGCAAGAACAGGGAGGTGTAGTTTTCCTGGAGATAATCAGACCTCTGGGGATAAAGGGTCCTGGCTGCACCTCATACATTGCAAGACCCAGAGGGCTTTATTATCTGATGATTACCACACCCCCATTTCCATGTCTTTTTGCTTAATTAATCACAGTAACATTATTGCCCAACTTCAGACAACAAAAATAATGAGAGAGGCTTTAAAAGATTCAAAGACTAGAGGAAAAACAAGAGATCCCATAGGAAAGTATCCATAGTGAAACTGAGGTTTACAAATCACTGAAATCTATTAAAAATGATGCTTACATTTTGTAAAGTGCCTTCTTTAATATAAATATAATTATGTTTTAAATATTGTAAATGTGTATATACAATATAAAACATATACTTGTTTTGATCAGAGGAGATGAGGTTTTATTTTTAGGACAAAAAACCTTTAAAATATTCCAGCCATAACATTGAAGGCTATTTTCTTGGGAAAGCTTGCCATATCCACCGTGTTGTTTCTTATTTGGTCCAAGTATAGTTTAATGTACATTCTTATGTCTTTGCTGCCTTTCTAAATTATCAACTAATCATGCAGTTTACAGGCGTAAATCCAGAGTAAAATCTTTGGATATTACCTGTCAGAAGTGACTTCTAAAGAAACTTATATGATTAAATTTCTGGTATGTTCTAGTCATCTCTCCTATTAGTATATCCTTCTCTGCCACACTTGACCGTTGTTCTTACTGTACCTCAGTATAATTGTCTGTAAAATTGGTGCCTGATTTTTAAAAAGTTGTGTGAAACATAATTAGTTTACATGCTGATGTCCTTCCTTACATTTGTAACATTAGCTTGGGCTGTAGGCAGAAGTCTTTTACTGTAGGTCAAGATACAAGAGCTTCCAGAGAAAGTTTTATCAAAAGCTGCATACCACTGATTTACTCCTGATTTTGCATTTGAAAAACTCGTTGGTTTTCGTAGGACTCATTAAATATTTCTAATATTTTGAGTGAAAGGAGAACAACCTTTTAAGAGCCACAAACTAGTCATTTTGAAGTCATAAAGGATACAAGTCAAGGAAACAAGGTTGTCTTGAGCTTTGAGATTTCCAGATTTTCTTGTCTATTAGTCAAAATATACCAGGTCTGCACAGCACAGCTACTATAGCTGTACATTTTCTCAAATGGAAGCTGATACAGGTGGAGGATTATGCTTTCAACCCTTTTTTGGAATTATAGTCTTCAATGTCTGAGACATAAGTAGTCTAAATTGAAGACAAAATGAGTTTTCAAAGAGTGTTTTCACCTTTTCATTCACATATAAGCATGTTTAGGAGCATTTGTCTGGGTGGTCATCTCTTGGGGATAACCTTGAGTCTGGGTAGGACATGTGTTGACCTGCCTCATTTAGACAGCCAGCTAACTAAGATTTGGTGTTCAAGAGGAAGGCTAGATAATTTATGATAACCACTCTTGTACTCTACTAATTTAAAGAGGAGGAAGAGCCTTCTGTTTTGTAATTCACTGTGATAATATTAGCTGCTTTCATCTTATGGTGGGGTTAAAACTGGCCCGCAATCCCATCAATGGAAAAATGCATAGGGAGATTAGAACATCTTTGTGTGTGTACTACAGAAATACCCTTTTCTTTAAGTCTCTAATACAGTGTATTTAAAACTTCTGACTGATGTGCTTGAATTGTGCTCATTAATTAATCATCTTTGAGAGAAGTAAAAGCCACACTTTGTTAGGGCAGTTTTTAGTATGTGTACCTGTAGGGTCTATGATTCCTCTGGTGATAGATAGTTTCCTAATTTAAAAATCTGTCTTTTTTTTTTTTTTTCTGGTGCCAAGGATCTGAGCAGTAGACACATCAGATAGATAACACAGTAAGTAATTCATACCTAGTTCAACTTGAGATCACCCTTAGTCTTCCCTGTTCATTATTTATAGACATTAAGGAAAATATCCATCCAGGAAAGATCTTGCTGTGTTCTTAGCTGTGAAACCTAGTCTTTCACATGATAACACTTTCCCCAGGCAATGTACTTGTGACTGTCTTTGCTTTGTAATCAAAAATGTTGCTTTTTGTTTTTTCAGGTATATTGTTATGCTGGAGAGCAACATGAACCAGGTAACTCAAAGTAAATGTCTAGCCACGAAAATCAGAGGGTAGTCCATCAAATCCTCTAATATTTACATAGTCTGTGTTCCATTTTACCACTTTATCTGAAATCTATATTTTAATGGACATCTAGAATGAAAGATCAATGAAGAAATGAATCAACTCAGATGAACACTTCACACCTGTTTGAATTAATAAATAAGGAAAACCTCTAAACTGCATACTAATAATGCTATCAGAAGCTTTAAGGTGTACTGTAGAAAGCATGAAAATGTTTGTAAGCCCCTCACATTAGGTATCTAATGGTTTCTAGTGGATAATACTGGTTCAGTTGTTGAAATAGAACAATAAAAGAGAAAAAAACCCAAGAGAACAGCAATAACAACCAATCAAAAAAATCAAAAGGAAGAGATTACAGTCACTTTTGAGAAGTACATATCTAGCATTTTCATTGTTTAGTTCTTATACCATCCCCATCTATGTAACTTTCAAATAACTATGATTTCTGACTTAATACTTTCTAGTGACTTTAATGTTTTTATTTTGCAATTTATTATCATTCAATTCAGGACAAAACAATTTTCTTTCATTTCCATTACTTCTGCTCCAAATGTGTTCATTCTAAAATGTGACTTTAGAAATTTAAAATATTTATGTAGATTTTTATTGTGGAATACACTCCACCTCTCCAAACTAAGTTTGCAGATTTTCTATAGGAAATAGTAAGTCAAAATGATTTTGCCCCAACCATAATTTTTGCATGAAAACAGTTCCAAATAAACCTTTTTAAACATCCCTAACTCATGGATTAAGATCTACAGTAAATTTTCCAGGAGACCACTGATTTCTGAATCTTGCCATCATTTGATGGTTCAGACAAAAACTATGTGGCCAGTTTTGTGTCCCTCCCTCTACAGATGTCTTTACGTCTCAAAACCTTTTTCAGGAAGCTCAAAGCACAGCTGGTGCAAATTCTTTTCTCTATCAGAGACTTTCACTGACAAGATGTACTGAAGAAGTATCTGAAAAAAGATCTGGGGTCCTAGGGAGAACATTTACAGTGTTTTCTGTTTTCAGACAGGAAAGCTGTTGATCTTGCACTGTCAGTCAGTATAATGATCTGATAATCACATAATGCATTTTTAGATTTTCATATGGTTTTTTTTCTTAAGTGATTGCTGAGCTGGTGTTGAAAGTATTAGGCATTTTGTAAAAGTTCATCCGTATGGTCTCAAATGTTTGCTTTCCTATCACCAAACTGCCATGTATATCATACTCCTTCAAAACCACAGCTGAAAGTGTACCACTGCTAAAGGTGCATGTAGTCTTTCCCAATGCCTAGACATTACCTTGGGAATTTATTCTTGCAAGGGAAATGGTTCATCCTGGCATTTGGCTACGCATTGAAGTAGATCCAAGTTGATTTTCCTAACATAAGTTCTCCAGCAAACACAACAGACTGGCTCAGAAGTCAGTAATCTGGTAGTGCTGCTGTGCTACCTACCTCCTGCTGCCTGTAGTTCAGTGTTTTATGGCTTAATCAAGGCATGATAATAGACCAAAACAATTTTTGTGGCAGGAAATGGGTTCAAAAGTGGAAAATTGGTGGAATTTGGGGGGGAAATGGGAAGAAAGTATTTCCCCCCCTAAATTTACAGATATGGAACCTTTGTAAATGAAGCTCTTTCAGAAATGCTATTTGGATATAAACTATGCATAGAACTCAAGTGTCTTGACCCTCTTCTTTTATTTTTTCTCTGAACATATTTGGCAGACCCAAATATCCACTTTCAATTTGATTATTTAAAGCCTACTATCAGAAAGCAGAGTAATGGACAGAAATTCATACAATCACTGTTGCTGCATCCTTTTTACAAAAGACAGAACCATGAAAGATATGCAAATTGTCCTTAATTATACTTTTAGATGGTTACTTAAATACCTGTCTTTTTCACACTACAGGCACAAAGTTAGTATACCTCAGATATGCTAATAAAAACAAATGTCTGTGGTTTCTGGCAAAATAAAAGCCCCAGTAGTTTGCTATGTGTGCTGTATACAACTCTTAGGCAATGTCATGATGCCTACCGAGACGAGCTTGGATAAAGCTGCTGCAGTATAAAGATTAAGGCTATTTTATATTCTTTGATTTTTATTTAAATTCTCCCTGCATTTAAATTACCATATTACTAATTTTAGCTGATATATTAATACAAGTGTCTCAGCTATTTATACATACAATATAAAACCCAAGCGAAATACCAAACAGGGTGTATGATGCTGTAACTCTGTAAAATGTACTGTCTCTTCTATATAGTGGGTTTGTTCATAGGAATCAGCTGGGTTTGCAGAGTATTTACATTAAGAACTGACTTTAGACATACCTTTACAGAATCTCCTTAATTAAAGGTGATGGGTAATGAGAGCCTAAAATTCTCTCCCCCTTTAATTTCAGATGTTGTCACTTTAATCCAAAGTGACTACTGCCCTTTACACATCCCTACTACTTTTAATAGCATTACTGAGAGAACAGTTCAAACTCTGTCAATATTAATGGTGATGTAATCTGACCCTCTGTAAATGAGAAATGAATTTTCATAAAAATTAACAGATGCTGAGGATGTGAGGATTACTGCCTTTTTTTTACTAGCTGTTCTTGCTAAAGTGTATAGGAAAACCATGCCTCTGATTTCAGGGTATTCCATCACCAATGGGTCAGGTACTTGTAACAAGTAGTGGATTACTGAATTCAGGATAGTAAACTGAATCTGAACCTGTGCTCCTTGTACACTCCGAAGGTCTGAAAAGTTCAGATTTGAGCTGTCAGCTTTGGTCTAACTTGTAAATGAGCTTCCAGCATGTATAACTTACTTCCAGCATATCTATATTCTGTCTTTACTTTTATTATTATTCTTCTGGAAGTATTTTATTACATAATTTTCTTCCTAATCAGACACTCATTTTATATATTTCATGTGTGTCGTTCAAATCTTCACCTTCCTCACATAATCACAGATCATATTAATCGTCCTTGGTAACCTAACACTCTTTTTCTTAATTATCTTATCATTAAACCTGGTGATCCGAGAGAAGGTTGGCCACCAGGTTTTAAACCTTTCTTGTATATTGAAGAATAGTTCAGTCATCAAGGCTATCGTTATACTTTTAAGCATTTTAGTAATATTTTTCTCAGTCTACTCAACTCTCAGATGAACATTATATCTTTTACCTCCCAGACCTGATTACCTTGGGTAAAAAATGAAATGGATAGGGATAGTGGGTAAAACTGAGCTTTTTTTTTTCTTACTGTCTTGATACGTGTCTGAGTTATTCTACTACTGGTATGTAACTATTTAGTGCTGTTTGACGATATGTCTATTATCATTTACTATAGTTTTCATATTGATTTTTTTTATTAGTTTAAAGAGGGAGATCAATGAGTGCCAAACAATTATTGAGGCTTGGTTACTTTGGAAGGGTTCCCACAGGTTTTGTAAGAATGAGCGGCTGTTCTTTGATAATTATCAGAAGTGGGATTCCTGTTTAGATCCTCCTACATAGCACAAAGTCCCTTCCTAGTCCTCCCAATGAGAACTGTGTGTAGCTCTGGGTATTTTCCTCCTTGGGCTCAGTTCAGCGCACGCTGTGTCTCACCTAAAAAATCCACTGCGCAGGCTCGAAGGGTTAATAACCTTTCCCAAATCTTCGCTCACGAAGACTGGCTATTATATTATTATGCTGGAAAGCAAGGAAAACATCTGAAGAGGCTAAGGTAAAATTCGTAGTGTAGGAATAGTTTCTTCAGGAGCCCAGAAGAGAGAGAAAGTTTACTGCCAGCAGAGAGAGACTTTCCACCCACCATAATTGGTATCTCATTTTGTAAAAGAAAGAAAAGAGAAATTAGTTTTTAGAGGGTGAATGTGTTTTGGTACTTCTGGGCAGAATATCTGATGTCTTCTTCATTATTTCCATCTTATAAGTTAGAACTACTCGTAGAAGTTAAGGTTGTGTTACTCATAGAGATGAAACTGTGGTCTTGCTCTGCTCTTTTCACTGCAGCTCATTTTAGCAACCCTGCTCATATCCTACAAGAACCAAGGAATGCATTTTCTGTAGTAAGCACAAACAAGATCACATGATGGATGCAGTGGTTACTGTGGTGTTGGAGTGTAGATCCTTGGAACCACAACACAGGTACTTCCTCTCCCTGGCATGTCTGGTTTTCGATGATGCTAAAAGTTATCTGAGTCTTGAGATCTCTGAACAGATAGCTAGGTTTGTAAAGGTGTTTTTTCAAGCAAAGTTACAATACCCTTAGGCATGTCCTAGGTGTTAGTACCATAAAAAAAAATGGAATCCATAAAACTCTGGGAAGTCTGAGTGCAGTAGAGAAGACAATTGGACAGGAAGGCATTCTCTGATAAAAGACTAGAATGCCAAACTGCAATAGTTAGCTGGGTCTCTGTGGGCCATCAAGAACACATAAAGACTGCCAACACCTCTTACAGATCTTTTCACAGATCCTATTACAATTCACAGTAAAGTGATCCTCTACCTTCTTTCCTGAGGGGTCCAATTAAGGTAAGGATTTATTCAAGACTCATACAGACCTGGGGCTTGCACAGTGCAAATGTGAGAGGAACATGATGCTTCTTCCCTTTTATCTCAAGAGCACTCCCTGTGCAAGATCCTGTGCTAGCAGTTAATCTGAAAAAAGGATTTTCTAGTTGGGAATTCTCCCATTCACTGGTTTATAACTTGTTATATTTCACATAATTATATAGAGAGGGAAACGAACTTATTTCTTTCATCTCCTAATGTCTATCCAGACAAGATCTATCCTCAGAACCTGAAAAGGCATTTGAACCAGGATACTTTGCATGTCAGATGAATTTTCCAAATGCTGATCTATAAGGAGGATGTCCCTTTTACTATCTCCTAAGAATAATTTATCCAGCATTTCTTTCTGTATGCTCATGAAACCACTTTTAAGCTGTGGATTTCATGAGATGTCAAAGAACAAATATGTATTTGACCTTGCACTGGCCCTAAAGTAACCTTATATATATATACATATATATATATACATATATGTATATATGTACTTATGTTTACCTCCAGATGTCATTTCTTTCTGAAGCAGTTTTTGGTCATGATTTGCTCCATAATTTTCTTGGGGAACTGTTGAGCTTTCTGAGGAGTTCCAGAGTTCATAATCTATGAGAAATATGTAGAAACTACAAGTGAACTATTTGAATAACACTGTCTATTTTGCACTTCTGCCTGAATAAGTCTCGTCATTGTTGTTTGTAAATGTTTTACAGCTCTTTTCAGTCATTTTTAAAAATATATGCATGTGAAACTTGATATCCTTGCATTGATTTCACAATGATTACTGCTAGACGATTACTATTTGTAAATCGGTTAATCAGTGAATCTCAAAAAGGCAACAGAATACACCTGGCTGAGCTACAGAAACAGAAGAACAATTTGCTGTGGGCAGTCCCTTGGTCTGTAGGGTATGTAAAATAACAATGAACCTAAGCAGAGGTGGAGGTAGGTGTTCATATCAGAGCTGTTAACACAATTTCCTGAGCTAAGCAAAAACAAGGTACAGAATTTTGGTCATCCATTTGTTGCAGCACAGAAGGCCCAAAGTTTGTCCTCAATTAGATATCATCAAGACTTCATAAGCATTAGAGGATATATATTACAGAGGTGGATGCTTGCTGGTAATGCAACACCATTTTGTTTTATTAATAATAGAATAGTGATGGAAGAGTGAGTAACATCATAGTATAAAATACTAGAGAGTATACCAGGATGGATAAACAAAACAGAATTGTTATGATAAAAAGAATTTATTTCTCCCAGTGAATATTCAACTAAAATGTAGAGTTGGCAGTTTTGGTTTATTTCCATCAGTTAAATTCAGATTTATATAACTCTTCTTACAGCCCTTCAGTGTTTATATTCTTGGTTTTACATTGTTGCATTTAAAGAATGAAGAGAAAACTTTGCAATTTGCAATTAATGACATTTGGTTTTATTAAAAATAAGTAGAGAGCCATATCAATAAAGAATAGACACTAAGATTATGAAGAAGATCATTTGTCAAAATCCTTGCCTGTAAGTAGGCTCTGCTTGGAGGTTTTATTGGCCATATTATCCTGGTTATTTAGGGAGAGACATATGATATGCTCAAGGTAAATAGCTTGAAAGCATTTCCACCTGCAACTGAATCTGTTTATGTGTCCATGTATTTGGGGCCTGCCTTGGGCTTTCTGGGCTTGTTGCAGAGCCTGAGGCAGTGTCTTACACAGCACAATGTTACTGAACCAACTTATTAGTTACCGCTGCAAGAACATTAGGATAAACATATACTAGTGAGGTAACTTTAATAAGGTAGCTGTCTGTACCATTAGTTTACTGAATACCAAGTTGTTCAGCTATTTTGAAAGACTTGAGTGTTTTTATACATTTTTTTTTATTTCTGGAAATGAAAATCTATGAAAAATAAGGCATTGCAGAATGCAAATACATAAAACCTGTTGGACAGAAGTGACTGAACTGGGCAGCAGATAATCTGTGTACTTTGTACCTACATGTGGGCATCTGTAAATCAGGGGAGGCTGGCTGGGCATAGAGGGATGTCATAACACAACTGTAGAGAGGTTGTGGGACATTAGGTTTCATGAAATCAATTTTACACTGGAGTTTTAAGTCACAATAAACTTCCTTACTCTGCTCTGTAAAAATGACTTGACACCACCACGACATTATGAATTGTTAATATAAGTCCATGCCTGCTTTGCCAGCAGGTAGTATACCAAAGTAAAATTACCATTAAATCCATGTTTTGGGTAGGCTTCCAACTGTAATTCAAGTGAAGATATATTAAATAAAAAAGATGTAGCTTATGTCTTACATCTGGTTAAATGTGTTAATGGTACCACTGAATTAAAAAAAACCCAAACATCTCTTATAACCAGAGTTAAAGTTCATCCTTTTGCTGATACGTAAATTCATCTAACAAATATCCTCATGCTTCCCATGCTCACTTATTTGTTTCCTGGAACAGCCTTTCTGTCTCTACTTTAGGCATTCTGGGGAAACTTCCACTCTGATGGTGTGACCATAATAAATGAATTGCAACGGAGTCCTTTTCTAAGCCTACAGTTCCTGAGTGTTATGATAAAGCATATGCTGATAGAGCCTGTGAGCTTATTGGAAGTTCTTAAAAAATGCCATCTGCTACAATTTTTGCAGCTAAAAGTTATATTTAATCAGAGGTAAATTTTTATATCCTCAGTCTAGTACATGGAAATGTATTCCTGGAATTAAAGTTTACCTGAACTACGAAAAACACTTTTTGCATGTAGTTACTTTTGAAGGTCTAACCTAAGATTTCAAAGATGAGACCAATACTAGAAAGGAAGCTAATCTACATATGCAAGTCTGCTGTTAAAGTACTCTGTGGTTCATAAAAATGCCTCCTTTTCACTTGAATGCTTGGAAACAATCTTTGAGTAGGAAAACTAAATGAACTGAAGAGCAACCCTATATTTTACATCTGACTACTCAGTGAATCTATGTTCCTCATCTGTAACAGATAGTGTTAACACTTAAAATCAGCACGGCTGCTGAAACCCACCTCCACAAAAATTATTTAAAGGTTTAAAGTAATAGTACACAATAAAAAGCATCACAGTTTCACCATAAACCAAATCAGGCTTTATGTATTAATTTTCTTATATTTAGACAAAATCTGTCAATAGATCTTTTAGATGCTTCCGGGGAGACCAGAACAATTAGTTTAATTTGTCAATAAAACCCAGCAATAAACTAGCTTTGCAGCTAATTTACCGAAAGAGAGAGACTTATCCATTCTTTCTTTTTAACAAACTTTGACCACACTCAGTCTGGGGAGCTCCATACAAAAGATATACAGGCCTGGAAAAAAATAACTGATTAAATTTTAACCAGCTGCTGGGCAGATAGTTTGCCTGAGGCACTTTTGTCAGTTTCAAAGGGTCCTTTTATTAATTTTGCATTTTGTATTTTGTTAGTGGAAAGAGCTGGCTCTGTTGGGACTGCCAAAAGCTATAGGCAGCGAATCTTACAGCAGCAAAGAGGAAGCTGTAGAGCATGCCAAGTAGATTTAGCACACTGAGCACTCTAAATTACATTTGTTTTATCAGTTCTAAAAATATATTAACTTCAGGTGTAAGTTCTTTGAATAAAGCCTTAAAGCTAGTACTTTCAGTTCCTCTTCTGTTTATATAAGGCTTTTACTTTGTCTATAAAAATAAACCACTGTAGCTTTTGCCAGATAGCTACCCACGTAATTTAAATCTGTTCTTCCTATGATTGTTGATGCATTCATTGTTGGTCTGTTTTTCTTACTCACATTGAACTTATGTTTTTACTGAAAAAAAAGTATTGCAAGTTTTACCTAGATCCTCCTCACACATTCAGGTACAGCTTTTATAGCAAAATTATTGGTGTCTAAGTGGAATCAATATTTAAATAAACATGTTCTGCTTTCATTTGAATGGAGCCCGACATCCATATCAGCGTGTGGAAAATGCTGCATGTAGCATATTGCTCAGACAATTTGTGAACAGAAGTTAGAACTCAGGGGTTAAATGGAAAACACAAACCTCTCTTGTGATGCTGGGAATTTCACAAGTTCCACTCAGGCAACTTCAAACAGCATTAAACACAAAGGAAAAAAAGTATACCCTCAGGCTAGAATTTGCAGAAGACTTACCTGTAGTAGAATGGAGCTAAAATTAAGCCCAAAGACAAAGCATTTGGGCTTACATTTAGAAAATTGCATGGCAAAGTATATGTTTTTAGAATGTATATCATACTGTTTTTCTAGTTTCATCTCATCTTTTAAGATAGCCTTTTTCTCCCCAAAAAAATTCTTTATCCCAAATCAATATATGATAGTGTTACTACTGCATTATTTAATGTCTTCTACAACTATTTTTGTGTGTAATCCTGTGATGGCAAACCTCATTGGTATCACTTACACATAAAGGATCATGTTCTTGCCCTTACTGAAGTTAACAGTGAACCTGATAATAGCAAAATTGACTTCATGGGAGAAAACTGAGCTCAAAGTAATTTTTGAAAAATCATTTATATCCATGTCTTTTGTCAACAAAATATTTTGTCAGGTTTTTTGTAGTATTTTAAGAAAATTATGGTTTATACTCTGATTTACCTCCTAAGTTTGACTAATATGTGTAAGTACAAAAAAAAAATCCCCAAAAAACAAAACAATGTAAAAACTAAAACCAACCTGGAAATCTTTAAATTAAATCAGGAAATCTTTAAATTGTGCCAGTTCCTCAGTTTGTAGTTAAATGAAGTTTTATTGGGGAAAATACCAAGTAAGAAGGAAAAAAGATTATCTGGGTCAGCTGAGATTGTCCACTCAGCTGTGCTGTGTGAGAACACTGAAATTGCTTGAAACTTCTCTTTCAGGGTTCATCTGATGGTCCAGCTGTGGGCATAAATAAATGCTTATCTTATGAGATATAATATTTCTGCGAAGGTCCAAGCTGTTGCTCAAGTATTTTATGGAACTTGGGGTACATAACTGAGCATTTACATTATGTTCATAACATAGAACAATGCTAGAGCATGAAGTGCTGGCTGGAAACACCCAGGTGGGGTTGGATTCTGGATGGCCACTGCATTAACAGAGTGCCCTGCTACTCCTAGTCCTTAATAACAGAGACTCCCTGATTCTCTGTCATGTAGATAGCAGCTAACTCTCCTATAAAATTAGGCATACAAACTTGCTGTGTTTTCAGAATAGGTTCTTTGACATTATCATAATCCAATATCTTAACAGAAAATTTTATCAATGTGATAATCTGAAAAGAAACCCAAGTGGAAGCCAATTCTTTCTTTCATACCTGCATGTGCTCTGCATTGCTTACAACAAGTGACAGTTGCTGATGAGAAGAGCTAATTCTGTAGTCCCTGTGGAGCATTGGGAATGCCAAGGAACACAGTATGCTGGCTTTTGAGTCAGCAGAGATTTATATACTGTGCTTTATGCTTTAACTAAGTAATGCATACATCTTGCAGGTTCAGTATCAGAATTTCTGCCACAGTGTAAACCCGGTGGACTCTTTCAGTTCCACTGAGGCTGTACCATTTAAAATCATGAGTGGATCATTCCCCTTTGTAACTGAGCAAGTAAGTTGGTAATTCCAGAATGTGGCAATGTTGGAAAGCAAGTGATTTTTTCATGTTTTGTGTCCTTCCTCTTTCTAGATTGTTAAGAAGTAGTTGTTTAATATTAGAATATAATTTGCCATTTCAGTTGAGCAAAATGATTTATTTCTGAGTTGATTGTTATATTTTGAGGCAATGTTAATACTATGAAAAGAATTCTGCAAATTTTCAGCAGTATGCTAGCTTGCTCTCTCTCTGTGGTATTTTCTTTAGTATTGGATGCCAGATCATGGTCAAACTTGGAGCCAGTATTACTGAAAGTGATTAGTGAGTTTGGACCTCTTGTTTTGTATATTCTCAATTTACATGAGACTGATGTATGATGTACTCTATGAAAGCAACAGAATATGTATTCAAATATTCTCATAAAACTGATGCTGTTGGTCAGCCACCCTCCCTACTGCTCTGACCTTATCTCAAAGGATGTTGTTGCAAGTTGTTTCCACTCTACATTGCTTTGAGCTGCGCATATTACTTCATATTGACTGTCACAACTGTCACACTTACATTAAAAAGAACCTACCTAAGTTACTCTGCATAAAACAATCTTTCATAAGCATAAAGCAGTAGCAGGAACAAGTAGCATGTGATTTTCAGAACAAAAATGGAGACTAATATGATGCTCTACCACTTGTGGCTCGTGTATTTCTTGCCTTAGAAATTATTCTAAGTTTTCCTACACTTCAAAACATTAGTTGGGCCAAGAGTTCAATATTCTCTCATTTTGTTCTCATTAAATGATGAGATGCATTGTCTTACTGCTGTGAAGTCAGATCTTGGCATGATTCTTTCAATTTACCTCTCCGTTGGGTTATTAGTGAGGTTTTTTTCCTCCCTTAAGTTTCCTTTCATGTATGGTGACATGCAGGTACACAAGCATTCAAGACTCCTAAAATCTTTCTGTGATGTCCCATTTAAATTAGGTAAAATCACTCTAATGATTAAGGGAAGGGAACACAAAAGCAGCATGAGCTTATCTGAAATGAATTCCTCCTTAGGTTTCAACGAATACCTCCTGAAAAGTTGTTACAGTGTTTTATCTGACTCTACATGCAGAATAACATGGTTCATGGATATTTTATCACAGAAGAAATGTATGCCTCCTATTGTGCCTCGAGAATAAGCAGAAGATTATACCTACTCTACTTTTCTTTTTACCCCTCTTCTGAACGTGAACCATGCTGTAGTGCTCAAGATGCTTTCACTGCACCAGTGTGCTGCTGAGGAAAGGTAGTTTTATGTCTTTGATTATATCATCTTACAGTATGTTAGTTGACATGAGGGAACCCATAGTTTCAGGTGAGACAAAAGGTAAGATTTTACTAATTTTGCATTATTCCCCTCTGTGTGGCCAACAATTTTGCAATAGCCAAATGACCCATTGTATTAATACTCTCCAGTGTCAGAACACTACAGTCCTTTCAAATAAGTTTTCAATTGCTCCTGATAAAGGTCCCAAACCCCCTGTGTTATGTTGCATAGCCTCTTCTTTGGTCACACAATGGATCCAGGCATCTAAAACACTAATGAAGTACAGGAAGATTTTTCAGTGCTAAAGCTGTATTCTGAGTGGTTTGGCTGGTTGTGAAATCCTTATATTTCATGCTGAAGATTTAGTCTAAATAATGTTAAATTGAAAGTGCAAGGTTAAACTTTTAGAAAAGAAATAATTTCCTTGCTCACACACTAGTCAAATCATTCCCTCCCTAATCCTGAGTACTGGATTTGCTTCGAACTAGAGATGGAGAATTCATTACGGAAAATTTCAAACCAGCTAGGAAATTGTGAGTTTGAAAATATCTCTAAAGTAAACTGATGAACAAGATCATCAGAAGGTAAGAGATATGTAAGAGATATGATTTCTTTATGGTTGGCTGCAGAACATAAGAACATATTCACAGCGCTCTGCCTTAGAAAACAGAAAACCTCAATCAAAAAAATTTGATAAACAGTTGTGGGAGAGTGGTAGCTGAACATCTTGTTTTACCTCTATTTTATAGTCTCTGTGTCAAAACATAAATTTTAGGTGTACAGCGGCTAATTTAGTAGAAAGATTTTCTTTCATGTAGTGGAGAAACCATAGAAACTGTGGGGTTAATTTTAGTGGCACCAAGCAAAACATGATTACTCTTTACAGCTAGGTTTTACTTTTCTTTATTCTAATACAAGATCAGGCCCTGGGTTTTATATTATAACTTGCAGTACTTTTTCTATTGAGTGCATATGGATAGTTTGGTTTTAAATAAATGCAGTTAGACTTCCAACGAACAGTGTGAGTTACCTGACTTAATATATTTAACATACAGCAGAAAGAGTGAAAAGTAATGTCAGTGGCTTCATTCTGAAGCTAGGCACGGGGTGAGTTTCATATAACTATTACCCTTACATTGAAGTCTATGGTCTACCTACTCTTTCATTACATCTACCTTTCCAATATTTAGAGAATTTGTATTAATTATAATAACTGACATCTATAATATGGCTTTCAGGCATTCGCTTCAAATTCACTTCTGTCTCACAAAGTAATTGCAACCACTCAGCCAAGTTCTACACGTGTTTATAGTCTGTCTAGTTCTTATGAATCAAATGAAGCTTTTATATGTGTTGTGTCGGTATGTTTATAAGAGAAGTAAAGACCCAGGGTCTTCATATGAAGAAATTTAGAAACCATTCTTTAATAAGTATTTGTTGTAAAATGGGTTGTTTCTCTTTGATACTACTGGCCAACCAGAGCTACTCAGTGTGAAATTTAACAAAGGTATAGTATTTGTGGCACTTAAGTTTTCAGTGTAGCTTGAGAATTTGTTTCAGATTCTTTCTTCCTGTATTTAATAGTACCAGTTTAAAATTTGGATAAGGTTTTTCTTTACAGCTCAGCTTTCCAGTGTTGGCTGATTTTGTCAGTCTACATGACCATAGACTCATCATAGAACCATAGAATGGTTAGGGCTGGAAGTGACCTCAAAAATAATCTAGTTCCAATCCCCCTGCTATGGGCACAGACACCTTCCACTAGACCAGGTTTCTCCATCCAACCTGGCCTTAAACACCTCCAGGGATGAGGCATCTGCAACTTCTCTGGGCAACCTGTTGCAGTGCCTCTCTATTCTCATAGTAAAGATCTTTGTGTGCTTTGAACTGTTGCTTATTTGTGGGCTTTAATTTTGCAATTGTTTTTCGCTTTGTTTTCTATTCTTTCTGGTGATTAGTTCTTCGTTTGTTGTGAAAGAGAGAAAAGGAAGTGACCACAATAAAACTTTCCAGATAAAGGTTCAAAACACAACACTGAAGGCTGTTCTTTGCTTGTCATTCTAAGATTTTTGTTTTGTTTTGTTTAAATAAGAAATTGTGGTAAAGAGGAAAATACTGGAAATTACATCTCACTTTGTAAATTGTAGTCACATTGCCTACTGGTGTATTATTACTGTTTCTCTATTTTCCTTAGGGGTATACTAAGGAATTTATGTTTAAAAAAATAGCCCACAAACTGTCAGAATTATAATAAAAACATAAGAGCAGACATTTCCCACTCCAGACCTGTTGCTAGTGCAATGTTACTTTGAGTTTTTTTACAGATTGCTTCCTTAATTGCTGCATTGGTGCTACTTTGGTGATAACATGGACAACAAGAGCTGAAGTGCAGACAGAAACATTGTATTAAGAACTGAACTTTTGTTGCTGTAGATTTTTCTTTCTGTATAAAATCTTTAGTTTGTGGGTTATATAATATCATGTCAGTGCCAGAGGTTTGCTTTCTAAGACAGCAAGAATAAAATCAGTGTGAAGACTATGAGAGGCTAAAGAGACAGTTTGAATCAGATGAATGAAGTATATGCAGTGGAAGAAATATTGGGAAGAGGAGACCAAACTTGGGGAAACAAAAAGGCTAAGGCTAGGTGAGAAAAAGCCAAGATGTAAAATGACATTGTTAAGGTAATGGTGAAACAGGAACCATAGAGATAAAATTAAATATGTATCAATTAACAAATTAACCCAGTTTGCATTGGACATTTGGGGTCCAATCAGTATGTAATTAAAAAATTATGTATTTTAATTATTCTTTAGCAGGGTGATACAATCTGTATGGTTCCCAATGTGTTATGGCAAAAGATTCTGAAAAGCATATTAATCCTGCATTTTTGTTTGTTTGTGTGTTTAGGGTTCAGGAAGTCTTAAATAAATGCAGACTGGCTAATAGATCTGAAAATTGCAAGGATGGATTGCCATTGTCTAAATTTGTTTCCTGTGGGGAAAAGATGCATCACAATTTCTTGGTTTGTATCATAGACTGGAAGAAAAAAATCCTTGAGAAGTTCACAGCTGAATGAAACGGAATATTAAATCATAGCACAGATAAATCTGCTTTACAATCTAGTCTGAGTAGTCTTGCTAAGTGAGTTCATTTGGCCTATGTGAGTTTAACACAGCTGAACACAAGGTCTTATGTCTAGGAATTCAGGTATATTAGTTATACTTAGGAAACAGGAGACCTTATTATAAGGTAATAATATTGCCTAAAATAACAATGTTGAACTTTAGGGCAGTTATTACCCAAAATTTGGGGGTTTTATAGTTCATTCAGTATTTTCATAAATAAATTTTCATTACGATTTAAATACTCCTATCAGCTGAGTAGAAAGGGATGCTGCAAATCTGATCCACACTCAGAAAACTGTGGGTGAGTCAAATGGCAAATACAGGCTTCAAATGTTACTCCAACAATGTATTTCTACTCCACATCTTTGTCTTGTGGCCTCACTTATCCAGTGTGTTTAATCACAGTTTAGTTACAAAGTTTAGTAATAATGTCAATACCTAAAATTCAAATCTTTCCATAGGTTAAATTGGTTTTGTGTAAGCATGTAAAGCACAGCACATACAGACTCCAAGTATATACACTGACTTTGAAAGTTACATTGTTTTAATTATGTCTTTAACATGACACTCTCTGCAGCTTGCAATTCCTGAAAGAGGAAAAGGCTCAAAATCTGTGTTGTTATGCATTTCAGCTATACATTCTCATATACCCTTGTCTTGTATATGAAGATTTCCACGTAAACAAAGATGAAAATATGTGAATATCATGTAAATGTCTTGAAATTTAACAAATCAATATGAATGATTAAAATTAAAGGGTTGCAAAACCAAACATCTTTGTGAGCTAAATTTAGTTCATATTATATTTTCTACTTGAATAAATAGAATAAGCTTCATCTTAAGTTGTCCATAACCAACAGATTTTCATCTTTTTTGCTAAGGGTGTCCTGTTTAGACGTATTAGTCTTCTGTAAATACAGAGATGTTCTGGCTGTATTGAATGTTCATTTTACAGATTTCAAATAGAATTTTCATGTAGCGGTGCGTTTGAGACAAAATCTCATGCAACTTGGATCAAAACTGGAAAAGCCATAGGTGAAAAGTGTTTTGAAAAGGAAGATGTATTCAGGCAGGTCACTTCAAGTGAGCCAGCTGTTGAAGTGGATGATTATCAAAATGACCTCCTCTTTGAGGTGTAAGGGTGGTTGTCCAGAAAATGCTGGGAGAGAAGGTGGAAATAAGGAGTGGTGGCCAGGAACAAAAAGCATTTTCTTTTTTTTTTTTTTTTCAAAATTAGCTACGAGTTAAGATGCGATGTTTGAATAGGAGTTAATCACACCTAATGCTAGTTCTTGGATAATCGGTGAAGTCTCTTTGTAAATCCCAAACATTAAAGAAAATGCCCACTGGAAAATAGAAACCAGCCAGATGTCTAAAACTAAGACAAGAACAAAACCAAAAGAAAAAAAAAAGTACTGGTTCTTCACAAAATTGAGCAATTGAACAACTTGAGGATCAGAGTTATGGACTTTTTAGTTTTATTTTCTATTTCACAAAGAAACTCACCCATAATGAATAGCACTGATTTGACAAAAGTTAATGAGTGGAGTGGATAAAAGCTAGAGATGTCTATTTTGCATTACAAAACATTTTAATTTTTTTTTTTCTGATTTGGAGCAAAACCAAATTAAACATTTAATGTTTCAGAACTTTTCATTATCTGAGGATATCATGTAGAAAAAAGGCTACTTTTTTGAAAACAAAATTTTCTCCTCTGTATGTATTTTTCAGTTATGCCTAACTTTTATTATGCTACAATACTTTATGGCATATAGCAAGAATCAAAATATTAAATTAATTTACTATATTTACATATATCTCATTTAAGGACAGCTGCTTTTCATCGAATGCTATTTGAAAAATCCCTGCTATTTAGATTTGTGTATCTTGTATTACACTGGAAAATTTTGAGTATGATTAATCTTTATGGGTGGAAAGTTTTCAAGATAACTGAAAAAAATTTTACATGATAACATATGCTCAGATATTTCAGACTAAATCTTTCTAAATATCAAAAATTAATATTTTTAATATAAACAAATTAAACATTTCCTCTGGGAAAGATCACTTAAATATATGGGAAAATAAATATAAGTCAAAACCTATAAAAGTGGTTTTGGGCAAAAAAGCTTTAGTTGGTATTAGTGGAATTTCCTGACTGAAATTTTCGATAGTTAGGACAAAAGTAATTTATATTTGGATGCTTATGGTATCCAATAGATTTTCTCTTTAGAATGTCCTCTATGTAGAAAAATGTTTGAAATACCCAGATAAACTAAGAAAATAGTGCTGTATAGCTGGTGGATAAGTTACAGTCCTGATGTAACTCTCAGTAAAATACCACTTTTACATTACTCACCGAAATGCTAAGTTTCAGCTTTAAAAGATACCATCATTTCAGCCTCTATGTAGATAGCAAAAAACTAATCACATGAATTAACAGTGCTGGAAAATTAATATCTGGCTGCAATAATCATTAATATCTTGACATCATAAGTTTAAATGTTTTCTACAATCAGTCCAATGGCTTAGATTATTTACCTTATGGCTCCCATAAGCAAAAGAGAGCTGAAATACCTGTATCATAATATTTCTCATATCTGATTAATGTTTGCCTTGGGAATTATATGATGTTCAGTGTATTTATTTTTTGCTACTTCTAATGGTAGGTAGAATTTTCCATAAAAGAGAAATGTACTCTTGGTCCCTTAAGCAATATAGAACGAGTAGCTAATATGTGTGTGTTACAATAGTGTATAGTCATCTAGATGTATGCTGTGTTTTCTGTTTTCCAAATGAATTTTCAAAGTCAATTGGGTTAACAGGAGAGCTAATATTTCAAGAAGAGTTTAAACAAACTGCTTTGTTAATTTTTCCCTGGGGATCAGAAGCGGGAAATGGGGAAATGGCTAATAAGAGCAACCTAGAGCTAGTGATATTGTGCTGATAGAAGGAACAGAATTAACTTAAATGTGTCACATTGATTTAAGATGTCTGTGATGTATTACAAAATGTGTTCTTGCCCTGCACATACCACTGAAAAACAAACCATGCATTTTAATATTATTTTAAGACCTTAGTAAAAACTTAGCCAAAGTAAACTTATCTTTACTGTCTTGTGTGTATTTGCTTTAAGGTGAAAAGACTTGAAAATATAAAAGAATTTGCAGGAAAAAGGTAAAATACATAAATGTTTGCTCTTATTCTTTCTGATATATCAAACTTTCCAATATTTTTCAATGCTCCCTTGCATATCTTTTTCTGAATAAGGCCAGTGTTTCCAGAAGGGACCCTAGGGAGCACTGTTTCCATAGTCATTAGGTCCCCTCTGGAGGAAAAAGTAAGTACATGGACAGGGAAAGGTCCCCGTGTGCTTTACCACCTCCCTGGGACTTGGTGCACTGGAGAACTTCTTTGCACTACAGGCTGGATGCAGCTACAGAGAACCTACCTTATGTGCTTCCAAGCCCATGGACAAATTCAAATGCAGTCTGGCAACATGCCCCAGAGAGTCCAAAATGTAGACAGCTGTCACTCAGCATGAGTAAGTGTAGTGGGTTGACCCTGGCTGGATGCCAGACACCCACCAAACCACTCTATCACTCCCCTTCTCAGCTGGACAGGGGAGAGAAAATATAACAAAGGTTCCTGAGTTGAGATACAGTCTGGGAGAGATTATTCACTAAATACCAGCATGGGCAAAACAGACTCGAATTGGAAATACTAAATAAATTTATTACTAACAAAATCAGAGCAGGATAACAAGAAGTAAAACAAATCTCAAAAACACCTTCCCCTCACTCCGCACTCCTTCCTGAGCTCTACCTCCTCCCCTCCAGCAGTGCAAGAGGAATGGGGATTATGGTCAGTTCATCACAGTTTGTTTCTGTTGCTGCTCAGAGAGAGGAGTCCTTCCCCTGCTCCCCGTGGGGTCCCTCCCACACCAGACAGTCCCCCTTGAACTTCTCCAACCTGAGTCCATGCCGGACGCAACAGTTCTCCACGAAGTGTTGCAATGTGAGTCACTCTTCCACGGGGTGCAGTTCTTCAGGCACAGCCTGCTCCGACATGGGTCCCCCACAGGGTCAAAAGTCCCTGTGCTCCAGCACAGGCTCCTCTCTCCATGGGTCTAGAGGTCCCTGCCAGGACCCTGCTCCAGTACTGGTTTCTCACAGGTTCTTAGCCCTCTTGGGCCATCCGCATGCTCCGGTGTGGGCTCCTCCATGGGCTGCAGGTGGATCTCTGCACCCACCCTGGTTGTCCATGGGCTGCAGGGACACAGCTGCCTCACCATTTTCCTCATCACAGGCTTCAGGGGAGTCTCAGCTCTGGCACCTGGAGCACCTCCCCCACCTCCTTCTTCCCCCACCTCCTTCTTCGCTGACCTTGGTATCTGCATAGTTGTTCCTCTCACCTATTTTCACTCAGTTCTTCCCTGGCCACAAGGACATCTGCTCAATAATTTTATTTTTTTTTTCCTTCTTAGATATGTTTTCACAGACGTGTTATCACCATTTCTGACTGTCCCAGCCTTGGCCAGCGATATGTCTGTCTTGGGGCTGGCTGGCATTGGCTCTCTCGGACATGAAGGAAGCTTCTAGCAGCTTCTCAAGGACTATGGACTTTGAAAGGTTATGTCACGTGCTTTGACAAAGACAGAAAAAGCAGTGATTCAAGAATCAGTGTGGCAGGCCAGAGAGATAGAGCATGGCATCAAAACTGGTATTTTAAAGAAAACAAGGTGGGTTTGTTTTTTTTTCTTTTCTCCTTAATAGCCTTTGCCTCTTCTCTACTTTTGTATGTACTTTCCTTCCAGCTTGCAGTTTAAATTAGGTACTGAACACAGTATTTGCCTACTGGTGCTATGTGCTGTCACCTGCCACAAGGCTGGAGATCTTTTCATATTCTAGTTTAAAACTGAATAGGTTAGATTGGTCTCTATATAGTATATCAGAAACAGAAGAATGTTTTTCACTGAGTCTATTAATTTGTGTACCTTCTCTCTCTTCTCATTACTCCAGTGTTTCTTTTCCTTTGACTTTTGTTATATATGCATGAACACAGGAACCCTAAAAATTTCAAACAAACACTTCCATCTTGGGCTTAGGCATGGGATTTGCCACAAGACTTGGTATTGTACCCTTCTCTCTAGCCATAAGTGGTTCTTACCTATTGAGACTGTAGGGTTTTTGATAGCCTTTTTCCTTCTCTATTAGTAGAGCCCAACTTTTGGGATTACCATTTAGTCTGTAGCGGCTCTTAGGCATTGCCATAGTGAGTAAAATTACCATCAGGAACAAATTATTCTCATTTTGCTTTTGTCACTGGTTCTGAGTTTAGCTGCAGTGATGCTATTACTTCATTTATACCTTTTTTTGTCTCATTGTAATTTTGGTGAAATCAACTGGAGAAAAAGCCAGAAAGCTTTTTTTGACTTATTTATTTGGACCTGCATGCTGAAAGCAGGACGGGATTATAATTATAATAATTTTATAATGTTCTCAAAGCTCCTATTGGACATTGGACGGTATCTTTTCCATACATGCTTAATAACTCATCCAGTCAAAATATTAATTTCACTCATATTCACTGAATTACTCTGATACATTAAATTCTTGGGCTAGTTTCTTAAAAAAGTTTTGCAAGTGAGTCTGAAACAAATACCTTTCCTGATATTAATATACATGCCTTCAAGGCCTTTGAGAGTTTTTCAGATCAACCAATGATACGAGTTTCTCTGTATAGCCTGAAAAAAATCCCCAAAACCCCAAACATCTCATGCAGGATCTAGCCTCTTTTACATCTCACCACCTGGCTTACAAGGTTGTATATCTTTCAGCTGAAACATTTATGACAAGAGAAGCTGTTAAAGTTTCTTTGGCAGATTGTTTAGATGTGGTTGCCAATGAAAAGACAGTAATAAGTTAGTTATTGCAGCTGTGCTTGGATTTACCCAAGGCAGTTTCAATTTTGCTATTATTCAAATAATCTAGCAATTCGTATTGTTCTCTGTGTGCTCTTGAGCTGGGCTCTTCAGGTTTGTCTGGTTCCAGAGTCAGTTTTAGTTTCCATTTGTTTTAGAGACAGTCTTTTGTAGAGAGTGCTGGGGAGCTGTTTATGGTGTGGTGTTGAGTGACAGGCTCATCAGATGTCAAGCTACAGCAGCGCAGGGGTCTCAGAGTGAGAGCAATGATTTGCAAGCCAGACCTATACTACTCAGAGATGGCTCAGAAAACACGTTTGTGCCTTGGATTTTGTGCTGTAAGTCTAACAGCTTGTTTTTCTGTCTCGCCCAGCTGAAGAGCTGGAATAGTGCTTTGTGTACATGTGATGAAGAACGCAGATTAAGCATATTCATTAAGTTATATTTCAGTGACAGAAAGTCAAGGTAATCTCTCTGCTGAAGTCAGTGTAATGTTTAAATACTTTTTTCCAAGTTACCTAAGTGCCACTGACTTTTTTTTTTTTTTTTGACTAAGTACTGCTTCGAATGTCCTGCTCTAGAATGCAGAGGTCCTATGAAGTGAAAAGTTAGCAGTGGTCAGTGCTTTTTTATTGTGAATGTTTGTGAGAGCTTTTGTGCTGTTTGTCAGAATGAATAATTCTTAAGAGATGCATTAATTACCTATATCTGGTGATACATTTATATAAAGGTAAGAGAAACAGAAAAATATGAGAAATATGTCAGCATGATTTATCTGCAGATGTAGAAAAAGTTCAGTGAAGCTTTTAAACACATGCACCAAAAGCTTCTCTAGAAAGGACATACTCCTTATTCATAATGATTTACCTAGAGAAATGCAAGACATCATTTACATAATAGTGTTGGAAAGCTGGGGTTTTTGTCTGTCATCCTTTTCCCTATTAGTGTTGTCTCTTGCAAGTTGTATTCCTTTACTCTGTCCAATTTAGTTCTGCCACCTTGATAACTGCTGGAAAATACATTGCAGCACTGACTCACCCAGAATGACAGTACCCAGCAAACACAGTGAACTCCTGTTAACGAAGTTTCTAGTACTCAGTATGGGACAATATTTTCTGGCCAAGCTAATTTTGCCCAGTATAATAATTTTTTAGTATCTTCCCTTATTGTTCTACACCTCTCTTTTCTCCCAATTGCTCCATTTCTAGTCTGAATAGACAAAAAGGAATTTATGGAATAGAAAGAAAAAAACAAGCTTTCTATAACCATACCCCCATCACAGAAACAGACATAACTCCTAGGTCTTTACAAAAGCCTCCTCATAATTTTTATGCTATGAGGAGTTAAATTTGTAATCTAATAAGTGCACACAGCAAGCACGAAATTCGAGCATCAGTACATGCAGTGTAGAAGTTAATGATTTACTTAAAAATGTACTACTAATGACCCGATGCTAGCCTTTTGAGTAATTCAGTTTTGGAAGGATCTAGGGTTTTTTACTGTAAAATTCAGATTTTATTATCAGATGTGATTTACTTTCCAGTATGGTCTGTAAGAAATGTTTATTATAGAGCTATAAAACTTGTAGCCCTAACAATTTAATTATACACCAAAAAATCAGGTTAAGTGCAAGCAAATATTTACAAAGATTCACCAGTTTCTTTGTTTCCGGTCCCATTTAAGATGAAACACTGAAGCATTTGCATCTTGCTATCAAATCAAACCACTGATGCAGTAAAATGTTTAAGTGCAGGGAACTAAACATAGTTTAGTAATGTCATACAGGTTAGACTCATGTCAGGCTGGTGAGGTGTGCTGCTGCTTGGCTACTGGCAAATGATACCAAGCTCTGGAGATCCTCCTGAGTAGCTGGATGCAGGATCTCACCCTGGTAAGGATCACACTGAACATTTTCCGCTTCTTTTGTCCAGCACTGTTACTGTACCTATGAGCAATCCTTCCAAGGATTTAACTAGTTAAAAATTCCAGGCATACGTCTGCTATTTTCTAAATCTGCTTTCAGAGGGTAATAAACAAAACCAGAAAGTTTTCTTTAGTTGGATATGCTTTTTATTTGATGGAATTTTTCATTTTTTTCCAATATGTTTTCTTTATGTTATCCTAAATAGTATGATTTTTCTTTTAAAGAATTCTGAGCATAGTATTTGACAGTTTTTTTCATATTAATTTCAAGGAGAATGCCAAAACAGGACAGGACAAAACAAGAATGTTCTCTTCTGCTTCAGAAATAAAAGTAACAAACGTCTAAGGGCTAATAATATTCTGATAACAAAGACTGAAATCTTTCTAACATTGACTTCATCTGTGGTTGTACCACATTTGACACAATTATCTTGACAAATTATTATTAAATGGAACAGTCTTCTGTACAGATGTTTCCATGCCAGCATGTCTATTAGCCTGGCTATTTATATATTTTGCTGTGCATCTTTGTGATGGATTTCAAAAGAGCTAAATTGAATATTTTTCCTAACTAGAGTAAGTTCTAGGAAATGTTATCCTATGACTACTTGTCCTCAGTGTGTGTCAGATGATGCAAATCACCACAGCATGCCCTCCATTAGCTTGAAATATTTGCCCTGATGTCCCCTAGAAAGACTTGGTGCATCAGAAAATTAATGTATAAAGGTTGTACCTGTTGAATTTTTTTTTTCTCTTCACTTAGAAGTCTTTATAGGTCTAAAGAAAATAGATTTAAATGCTCCCTGCTCAACTACAGTACTTAAAGTGCTAGTCAACCCCTGGTGGGTGCCTTTTACACCGAGTGCCTTTCTTAAATTGATCTAATACTGATTCCTCTTTAAATTTTTTCATGTCATTGTAGTTGGCAGTAGCAGACTGCAATCATTGGTGGTGTTTTGTGGTTAAAACTACCTGCAAAGAACTGTTCAGAAAGTAGTATTTTTACAGGAAATATAATTGGGTTGAACATGGCTTTATGTTGAAGTTCACAAGGTATGATTGCTGAATGCAATTATTTGATAAGACACATGAGAGAATAGGCAAATATCTAAAAATAAGTTCAAAGAAGTAAAAAATCAGAAGAAAGTATGAAATATTAATTGATATTTTTACACAAATGGAATGAAAAATATTAATCAACATAGAGCATCCCAAATAAATACTCAAAAATGTTTGCAAGGAGATAATTTGTCACAAAAATCAGACAGATGATACAAAAAATTCCTGTTTGTTTTTATTCAAAGGCACCGTTCACAGAATCATCTAATTACTTGAAGGAACTGCCACACAGCACATTTGCACATTATTTTTCCTCCATCTTTTTTTTTTGCCAAAAGCATAAAATCCTCTCACATTTCTGTTGTCTTTTTGTTTAGATGCTTCAAACAAAGCTCATAGTTCCTTTGTGTTAGGTTTTATATAGACATAAAAAAATAAATGTCTTTCCAAAGATGTTGCAATTTTATCACATAATGAGAATAAAAGTAAAATAAAGTTTTGGAGATAAACAGATAATTTTTAGGAGTGTTACTGAGAACTTTGAAATAAATATAGGAACTATGTAGAAGATAAACTAGGCATAGAAAGTAGGCAGCTAATCTTATGTGCAAATACTTAAGACAGTAATTGCAACCATAAGAGGTATTTAAAACAGATAATATTTA
This sequence comes from Lepidothrix coronata, assembly GCF_001604755.1. Classification (NCBI taxonomy): domain Eukaryota; kingdom Metazoa; phylum Chordata; class Aves; order Passeriformes; family Pipridae; genus Lepidothrix; species Lepidothrix coronata. The sequence goes on along the minus strand of NW_016690181.1, from coordinate 15,575,453 downwards.
TTTGTGCAAGTATATTTTTATTCACCATACAGTATATGGAATAATAGCCTGAGAATTGTATTGCATATATAAAAAACCTGGTCCTAGTACAGCATCTGAATCATTGTTGACTGTCTTAAAAATGAATGTCACAAAAAGAACAGAAGAATTTGAAGGAACACAATTACAACTGAAGGAAAAAAAAAGTGTAGATTGGTTTTGTAGTCCCAAGCTGAGATTTGCTGCTGCCAAATCATAGAGTCAGCCATGTTTTTCAGTTGTAAACTGAGCAAATTTGAGCTATAACTGAATAGCAGATATATATAACCCCATGATGATATTTGAAAGAGAATAGCTTCACTTTAATGGGAACTAGTTGCTATAGCTGGGAGAAAATATCCTCAGTATTTCAAATGTAGGACCTAGAGAGAGTACTCTGTCTCATGGTAAGAGTTATTGCTCTTTTTCTTATTCTGTTCATTCTGATATTTTGGAGTTTTGCTAACTTTATATGTATGTTCATATCTACATGCATACATATATATATATCATAATAAATATGTGTCAAGTTTCATTATACTTCCAAAGAAAAGCAGAGCAGGAACACCATCTTAAGATGACTTTGTTAAGAAACAGGATATTTTAGTTCCAAGTCCTTAATTAACCTTGGTTTCTTAGGCAGTACTTATTTGTGAATTGATGACAGTCCTACTCAACACAGTGTCAAAACTTTTTTTCTTCCTAAAACTGACGTGATGAGAGAATGCAGGTCACTGTGATACAACAGGGCCAGTCCCTGGATGCTGTTGTGACCCTGGCATTTCACTTCTAACTGGCCCTCACTGTCCAAGGTCAGGTTTCCTGCCAGTGCAGGACAGAGTAGAAAATTCCTTCCATCTTTTCTTTATCATCTTTTAAAACACTTCTGACAGCAGACCACTTCAGACCATCTCTTTCTGCACAGAGTTAACATTCTTGCCCAGATCCCATATAAACTTTACCATAGCAGAATTGTCACTCCTTATTGAGTCATTACTCTCTAGTCCAAAGAAGAGGAGGCAAAATTAATTCAGTTTTACCTGTTTCCCACCTCAGAGGAGAAATTTAGAAGATAAATCAATGGGGAGGAGAGAAACTTTGGATGAGTAAGAAGTGTATAGGCTAAAAAAGGAACTGAGTGTATTTCTGTATACAGGGTGCAGTATGTTTGTTTAAAGAACAAAGATAATTTTATAACAGTCCTTAAAATAAGAAGTCATCCTATGTAAAGGTAGTTGTCTCTGTTGTAGAGTAATATACAACACAGCCATAATTTGGCTCGTAAGTACTGTATCAAAAAGTCTCCATAATTGCTACAATATGCACTTTCCACGATTTCAGTGTGTTGAATTTTTGTCATTTATTCTTAAACTAATCCTCCTTTAAATGTTCCCTCTCAGCTGAAGTGAATTGAAGAATTCTTTAGTTAACACCATTAGCTTTTCATGGTATCTAAATCTCTTCTGCCATGAGCATCAATACTACAGTGCTGCTGTCTTCAAGCAGTTCTGCATCAGTGCTTTTAGATGGAACATGACAGATACAGTAATGTTCTCCACACAAATTGCTCTCTACATATAGGCAACAAGCAAAATAACATGGAACATTCATTGCTCTGTGACTGCAAAAATTACAACTGTATTCATTGTATGCTGGTTCAAATGCCTGAGCCAATCATAATATACAGCAGTCATAGTGAATTTTAAAAGCCATGTTCTAAGCAACAATGCACTATCTTTCTCCCTTGAGGTTCCTGTAAAAAAGGAACAAATTTCTTCCTTTTTTTTTCTTTTTTTTTTTTTCTACTACAATGGAAGTGAAAACTAGCTAAATATCTTTGGGTTACAAAATAGTTTCTAAGCTGATAGTCTTGATTGTTACCAATGGCTATAATACACAATAAATATAATAACTATTCTGCCTAATTTTATACATATATCCAAATCTAAATAAGCAATTGTAAATCAATGAAATACATAACTTTTTGCAGAACCAAGTGTTATATTCTTTGTGGAGTTGCAGTCATTCACTCCAGCCTGCTGGCTTACAGATTCAGATAAAGTTGATAATGTCGTCATTTGCCTTTTAAACTCAGTCTTTAACTTGTGACAGTTACTCTCTAGAGAGTCAGTCATTTGAGAAGTGGCTGAAGGAGCTGGGATTGTTTAGCCTGGAGAAAATGAGGCTCAATGTGAGACCTTATTGCTCTCTACAACTGCCTGAAAAGAGGTTGTAGCAAGATGGGGGTCAACCTCTTCTGTCAGGCAACGAGCAATAAGACAAGGCCTCAAGATATGTCAGGGGAGGTTCAGACTGGAACTCAGGAAGAATTTCTTCACAGAAATTAGATGTTGGAATAGGCTGTCCAGGGAGGTGGTGGAGTCACCATCCCTGGAAGTGTTCAAGAAATTACTTGACATGACACTCAGTGCCATGGTCTAGTTGACAAGGTGGTGACCGGTCAAAAATTGGACTTGGTGGTCTTGGAGGCATTTTCTAATCTGGGTGACGCTGTGAAATGGATATTTTTGCTACATATGTTAATAGCAATATAATTCTCACCTTCTCTGTCTTTTTTTTTTAAATGGTGCAATGTCATCCATTATCCTTCCTTAATTTCTAATTAAAAGCTGTAAAGAATACCTTATTCTGTAATAAACAATGTGATTTAAAGACATTAGTTCTTAACAAAAAAGCTGTGTTATATATGGCAAGTTAAATATACCATAAAAAGTGGGATATTCTTGCTGTGTTTATCTGGTTTGCTTCCTTATACAGGAAGTACAGGTCAGTTTATCAGGAAAATGCTATTGAAGTTGCTGTTATGTTTAAGAAAATTAAGACAGCTATGAAGCATGGAATATAGAATTAATGTTATTGAGCAGAACAAAACATTTTATAAAAACTTACTGAAACTCAATTAATGTAAAATACTTAGTATGAGTGCAGAGTTTAAATTATTGCCCACTACTAGTCAAGCAGTTGAGTAGTAAATTTATTAGAATCTCAATCTACAAAAAAATTGTGAAACAAAAACTCTACTTCAGTTTTCAGGCAATTTAACTGTGCAAGTTAGTGATATCCCTCTCTGAAGGGACAATCTCATCTTTATGAAACTGTATTCTTATCACACCAGCACCATTCTCTATGATCAGTGAAGTTTCATTGTGGGAACATTGGACTGTCGGGCACAGAGCAACACAGGAATCATGCCTTCTTGGCTCCAGGATATTTATTTTCTATCTGCAGAGAAATGGTGGCATCTGAACTGAAAAGAAAAGAAAGAATTCTTATTTGTAAATTTTTTAAAGCTTGCATTAATGGATGGTGTACTTCTAACCCTGCCGATTACTTTTCCAATTTTCTTCCTCCCTAACTCCTTCAGCTGATCACTCTTTGGTTCCTCATTATCCTTCAAAAGTTTTGGTATGATTCCACTGCATTCTGATTGTCAGACTATCTGATACTCCCATTTTTTTAAAACATGCCATATTTTCCTGAAGAACTGTTTTCCCATTTGGCAGTGGTAATTTTCAGTCTGACTTCTCCTTTCCAGTATATCACATTTCTTTGACCCATATTGTCAATGTCCTTTCGTACTTTAGCATGTTCCTGCCCTCCTTCTCAGTTATCTCTTACTCTTCGTCTCTGTTCATCAGCTTTCATGAATCTCTCTTTCTTCTGTGTTCTTTGTCAACTCTACTACCAGCTGCTTCTTATGAAAATATTTGTAATGTTGGTAACTTTGAACTGTTTTCCTTTGTTTATTGATGTTTTTCAAGTTTCAGAACCAAGATCTCCCTTTTTTTTTTTCTCTCTCTGTATGTCATTGTTTTATCCCAGAGTTTTGGCTGTCTCTGTAACATAGAGATTTCCAGATCATATACCAGACATTTTTGCTTCTCAAATCTTCCAGAGCTAATCATTTTGCAAATATGTTCTCTGGGACATCTGCCTGCATTTCAGATGAGCACTCTAGAAATGACTGTCACAGTTTTAAGTGTTGCTGCTATTCTAATCCAGAAAGGGATAAAGAGACTTTAAAGATTTAAGTGATGGGAGAGAACAACTTTGTACTCAATCAGAGACAGCAATAGTGTCTTTGTAAATATGAGAATAGCTCCTCTTTGACACAGTAGACAGGAACAAATTGGTAGTGAGATGGAAGATGTTGGAGATGATCTAATTTAAGCACATATACTAGGATAACATTTGTAGCCACTTCTTGAACTGATGAAAGAAGACATGTTTTTTGTTTAAGATGTCAAAAAGTATAGCAGTCAAATCTTGTGGCAGTCATATCCTGGCAGTCAAGACCAATGAGAGCAATCATTTTACCTGAGTAGATGGATTAGAGATTACTTCCTTCATGGTGCTGTAGAAAAAGAATGTGAAATATTTAGGTATTAGTTATTGGGGCCTCTGGTGGTCTAGTGGTTAGGGTGCAGGACTCTCACCGCTGCGACCCGGGTTCGATTCCCAGCCCCCCGGGCAGATGGAGCTCGTCAGCCTTGTAAGGCAATCCATCTAAGAGAAGGTCACTCTAAACAAACCTACGTCCTGGGGACCTCACTGCCACTGTCCAAGCTTGCTCGGCCCCGGCAGATGAACCTCAGGATTAAAGGGTGGGCTCAGTTCAGCGCACGCTGTGTCTCACCTAAAAAATCCACTGTGCAGGCTCGAAGGGTTAATGACCTTTCCCAAATCTTCGCTCGCGAAGACTGGCCATTATTATTTATATATGCAGATGAACCTACAAAAATGTGAAACTGGAGATCCATGCTGGCTGATCTATGTTGACTGCAGCGATAGGGAGGATAACATAGTGGTCCATGAAGGATATATTGAAAGGTGTTTATGAGGAGGATTAAGAGTCCCCTTGGATATGCTGAGCATCTTCTAATTTCTAAAATGTTGCCTGAAACAGAATTGTCATTAAAAGCATTGTTCTGCATGTGTGATGCCTTTATGACACTAACTTTTGTAATTCTGTTGTTCAAAGTAAGGTATTTAGCTACTGGAGAAGGTCTGACAAGTCAAAGATGGGATAAATTTTGACTATTGAGAGGTCATCAGAGACATTGATAAGAACAGTTTAAACTAGATGAAACAACCTAAAACATGGGCTAGAACTGGGGGAAAGAAACTTTTACATACTGTGAACCGGTCATTTGATTAAAACAAAGGTGATAGGGGGAAGAGAAATGGTAGTAGCTACGGGAATACAAGTTTATTTTAAATGAGGACAGGTCCCTCATCTTTATCATGAAGGACATGGTTGGAAGGGAAGAGGGATTTTTTTGTTGGGAGGCCTCATTTTCTAAATGCAACTTAAACTTTAATTTAAATCTAGCTTAAAATTCGCTACTGCACAGTAACTTTTCTAAAATATTTCTGCTCTAGTCAAAAACATGCTTTATGCAGTCAGAGAATGCATTTACATTAATGTGTTAAGCCTTATTTTACTATGCCAAGTCAACAGGCTTTTTGTCAGGCACAAACAGGTGGAAGATACCTATCTAACCCTAGTTGCCTTTTGGGAGCATCAGAGATGTGAATTGGTATTAACAGACCAAATGAAGTAAAAGTCTACTGTAGTTCTCCTTCTAACTTCTGTTCCTTGGAGGTGAGCACAGCTACCAGAAATGGAAGGAAAAGGAAGAGCCAACCCCCAGCTGTCTGGTGCCATCTAAGCTGTTTGTGCAAGTGCATTTCCTCTTTGATGTTCTTGGCAATGGCAACTAACCAGCTGGGACGTGTGTCAGCTTTTTTCCCGGGAATGGAGGGGAGGAGGAACATTCATACACATACGCTCTTGTCTCTGGTCTCTTTTGGGAAGCAGCAATTAACAGCTGAGAGGTTATTAAAAATTTCTTCCTAAATTACATCTTATCTATGGCTTGCTCCTTTTTAAACAGTATAACAAACCTTGCTAAGTGGCAGGGCTCATTTTAAGACTGTAAGACTAGAGGCAAAAATTTCAAGAGGGAACAAATGAAATCATAATCCTGAAGCTCTGGCCTAAGTCATAGAAACGTGGGCTAGCTGGTTCAAACAGCAAACACCTTGAAACCACCACAGGTGTACCACTAGATAATCCTTCAGCTTCCTGGTTTCTGGGGCTGTAGCTGTGTTGTTATCAGCCACTCAAACAAGCTTACAGTTAGCATACCTGCTATGTTTACCCAGGAAGCAGTCACATCTGTGATGGCAGCATAAATGCAACTTTTGACTGAGGTAATGATTTTTATCTTATTTTTTTATTAAAAGAAAATCTGTAGCTGTAAACCCTTAAGACTTGGACACCTCACTGAGATTCCTGTTAATGGGCTGCTTTTCATTTTGCACTGTTTACAAGCTCATATGGTTATGGCTCTTAATTTTTTACATTCATAGTTTTGTAATATAAGTTTTATTACTCTCTGTAGATTCAGAATGGCAATAACTTTCCTAATGAACAGTTTTTTGCTAACTTTTATCAAAATTTGTATAAGGCCATACAGTTCAGTAGCAGTAGTTTGACACACAACTTCTATTTTCAAGAAATAAACTCTACCAATTTGGTAAGCAAAATGCTTTTCTTTCCTTTCATCTTTTCAGTATAGAAATAGAAAATAAAATGTAGGGCTGCATGAACTATAATCAATCTATTTGTTCAGCTCCTCTCCTCCCATTTCTTAAACCTCAGTAAAGTTGTACTATTGAGTCTTATTTCTCAGTTGTGGTATACTTTCTAATCTATCACGTTAATCAGGCATCCTAAAGATTTTTGTCAATTTATCTACCATGTCAGATAAGAAGCATTGGACTAGCATGCACCCATCACTGTGCACTAAAAATCAATGGAAAGTAACCTTGTTTACTGCAGCATTTTACGCTGAGTGTAGTTAACATACTGTCGTTCAGTAAACAAAGTACTTTGTAATGTGGAATATATTATTTTGCTATAAGGTATTTCAAAATAAGGTGACATATTTCAACCCTTTTCTTAGTGCCAGCATTACAAGTATGAAGAGACTAGTTTTTGATAGATTGAGCAACATAGCAAGTCAGAAGTTACTTTTGGTGGTTGCTCCTTTAATGAGATGTATCACACAGCTTGGATAAATTATCTGCTGTGTGAAGCAACTTATCATGCCAGAATATACAGTATATTGTCATGGGCTTTTTTTCTTTTTTCTTTTTTTTTTTTCCCTTTTTGATTCTCTGGTATTCTGATGAATTATTTGCAGCATTTCCCTTTCACTGCTGCTAGAATAATCAAGTTATATTTCTTGAACATCAGTCTATCATTTTCATTGACTTCCTCCGTTGTCAAAGACAGGGAGAAGGAAAAAAACCCCACTGCTTAATTTCATAAGACATTCTTCTATTTCCTTTGCTCTTTTGTTTCTTTGCTTCCTCTGCTTTCTTTGTTACATCTTTTAACTTAGAGAAGACTTTTAAGTTTCTCCACTTCAGTGTAAGCTAATGAAGTCTCATTATTTATTTATTTTTTAAATGAACTGTAGTTTCACCACCATAGTCCTCTGAGCTTTAGATGCTTTCTCGTCCATAGCATCAATTAATCATTGTCAGGATTATACTTTTCTCTACATAGAGAATATTCTTAAGAATTTTTGTAGGGTTTTTTTCTTCATTATTAAGAGAGAAAAACACCCAAAAACCACCACCACAACAACAACAACAAAAAATAATCAAAACCCCAACAACTTTTACCAACTGGAAAGAAACTGTTAAATTCTTATGTTTTCACAATTAACAGAACTTCAGGCATAGTTACTGGAAAGTCCATGACCTATTTCAGCCTAGGTTTCCTAGTTTAACAAAGTGGTAAACTTCTTTCTTTATAGTAAGCTGCAGCTGAAAGTGTACATCTGTACTTGAACAGTTAAGACTGTGATGCATATCCAAAAGTTCCTTTATTTTACATAAATAACATATCAAATTCACAAAGACCAAACTATAACAGATTTCCTTACAATACAGTATTTTTAAAGTGGTTTGGGTGGGGTTTTTTATTTGGTTTGGTGTTTTTTGGAGTTGGGGGTTTTTTTCTGCTAGTTAATTTCAGAGGAAATTAATTTATGTTTCAAATTATAGAACTTCTTTCCTAACCTTCTGGAACAGCTCTTACATCCAGCAGAAGAGAAAAATGGATATATCATTATTCCTTGGAAAAGTTTACTGCATATCTTTCTGGAACATTTTTGAAGCTGAGTGGTTCTAGTTTACCCAAGCCTTGTAAAAATGTCATGAAAAAAACCAAGATCACTTCTGTCTTCTTTGGGTGAGGTTTCTTAGACTTCAAACTATGTTTGTATTATCTACTGAAGTTAGTGGGAGATCTTTCATTGAAATCTAATCATATATTTACTATTTCGTGGGTATTATAGATGTTTTTCCTATGTTCATCTTCTATATCCCTTGGAAGGTTTCTCTTTTTTTTGAGAATTGCATTATTATGTTCTAGTCTGACCAGATTAAAGTTTGACATTTTTATATCAATAATTCTAAAATTAATTTGTTTTAGCTTTACTTATAAATATTTAACTCCATTCATAAGACTGATCTTTATTTCAGTTTGATAATCTCATGCTTATATTGTCACCTTTCTTACAGAGTTGTCAAGACATGAACTTATTCTCAAAAACACAGATACAGAGCCTAAATATAACCATGGCATTGTGATAATGATCTTTTCAACAGTGGAGGATATTTATTGATGAGCAAGTCAGACACATATTGCTTTCATAGCCTTGTAGGTAACAAAGTCCAGTTTTACATCCTTTTTTTCACGGAGGTAAAATTTAATGCCAAGCAATGCAATTTCCAAAATAGGACAGAGCCCAAGAGGACAAGATTTCTTCAGCAAACGTATTAGACCATGCAGTCCAGCCCACAGAAGTCTATTAGTCCAGTAGCATAATAGAAAAGCCTACGCCATTGAATCATCAACTGTGGAATTACTTAGGATCTTTCTCTATGTGGGGGTCTGGTGTATACATATAAACTAAAGGAAGCCATCGTTGTTCAAACAGTGGTCAAAATTACATAGATTTGAACTGAAAAAACTAGGTTTCCTTTCTCTTATCTCTCCTAAAACCTGTGTTTCCTGACATGTGTTTCTGGAAAGTCAGGAGTAAATTTGTGGGAAGGATAGAGTCTTTTACCCTCTTCTCTTCTTTGTGATATTCTTTATGGAATATGACTCATTTCCACCTGTGCTGTAAGCTCAGTATGGATCTTAGAAACCAAAAGAAATGGCATTTGCATGGTTGGAACCCACTGTATAACTCTCTGGTGTTCTTTTTTATTCTTTCAGGCAATTGAAGAGTATATTTTCAACAACTCCTAGGACAGTTATGGGTAACTCAGCATGACAGTTTCATTTTGTGTCACATGCACTATGTGTTATACATGAATTTCTATAGTTACGATACCCTTTAGCACCTGGAGCATGTTAGGTTTGCTCCCACACCATGACTTTTGGGTTTATTCCATTCAAGGGAATTCAGATTCCTGCCTAACCTAACACCAACCTAACAGGGGGAATGCTGTGTGCACACCGTAAAGCTCACTGTGTACTTCCTCTGACCTCTATGTGGGATGGAGAGATCAGTTTCCCTATCTCATCATTATGTTTTTAATGCCAACATGACCATTTAGGGTTCAAATGGGTCCATTCATGTTTAGAAATCTCATCAATATGCTTGTACCTGCTTTTGTAGCAATACTGAGGCTAAAAAACTCTTTTGCTTTTGGTCTTAAGGCTAATTTGGTGACTGTTTAAGCATTCATCTTCTGAGCCACAGTAAAAGTAATGGTTAAAAATATATTTAGAAATACTTTATTATAAACAACGGCTTGTTGTATTTTACATGCAGTCTCTCTGTAATTAATTTTTTCACTTTGAAAACACAAATTAAACTAAAGATTATGACAGGCTATAGTAACCTGAGTGAACAGAATAGAAAAGCAAGAAAGGCTCTGTGGTTAGACAAAAGATGAACTTTGTTCAATGCACTACCTGATTCAGCACTCTCTGATTGAAATAAATTCTTACAGCAAGAGAACAAAGATGGTAAATATATTAGGATTGTGATGGACACTCTTCTGACTGTACATTCAATATTTTGATATTAAAGTTAAAACTAAAGTTACATTGTTCTGATCCAAAATTCTCTGAAGTGAACTTCTACTGATATCCTTGTGTTGAGATCTACTTGATAATCTATATTTATACAGCAGATATTCTTGGTATGGCTTTAGTTTTGTAAAATGCACTAAAATTATATACAGAGGGGAGGGAAGTCTCATTATCTGACAGAGTGTGCAGTTAGCTAAATATTTTTTGAGCTACTGGAAAAATAATTAACCTCCCAAAAGCTGTAATTTACAATATAATCTGTAAATATGTTTTTAGTGACAAAATCACAAATCACATTTAATGATCTTTGATACATGAGCACCTTTTGGTGACAGAAGAGGCAAAAATTTTACAGATTTAAGGCAACCAAAAATATTTTTATATTTGGTTCAAAATATCTCCAAAAGGCAGCTAGATTTTAAAATATGTAGAATATAGCTTACAATTAAAAAGCAGAAAACCACATTTAATATACATCCAAAATGATAAAATAATTGCTGAATTATGCAAATTTTTATGATAGACCAGAAAAACAAGTAGATTTTTATTTAATTGCCACCTTTTGCTGATTCAAGTATGTTAATCACAGGGAGTCCTAGTAGTTCTATGAGGCTTTACTAATCTATTCAAGTAAAATGAACAAAATAATAAAATGTCTAAATATTGATTTAAAGTGCTCCAAGTATTAATGAAGTTTTACTCTCTACTTAACATGGGTTAAACTGTAGTTTAGATACCTTCATCCTTTTGAATGAGGCTGAGAAAACAGGATCAAGACGCAGCGCTGGCAATTTCTTCATATATGCTCATTGACATGCTTCTTGCAAGGTTCTTTATTTCTGTTTCCTGATAACCTCTGTAGAGTGATGGTCTAAAATTTTGAAATGCTTCTACATATTGCATGATGGGTCTAAGTTTAGAAAAGGCTGGCACACAGGTGCTGTTCAATGAGGTGGGTGAAGAGTGGAAAAAGAGGTTCATGTTTGTGTTTGTTAAGCCTTCAACACTTGGACATGTCTTCAGGAGAAGGATAAAGACTAAGACTGCTAGCCCACCCTGGGAAACAAAAGACCAGACACAGGAATGATTTACCTTTGTGTGACTGGGATTAGGGAAGCTCTGCTATCTTCCAAGTTAGCTCTGTGAACAAAATCCATTTTTTCACTCATGCTTTTCATTGTTGGAATTTAAGTAATACAAAGCCCTTGGAGACTGTTGTGTGGAAGTGCTGATGAGAACAAGAACTCTTAAAGTCTTTCTGTCTTTCCCAGCTCATTTGACTTCGTTATGCACAGCACTTGCTCTCTGATGTCTTATCTCCACTTTCAGTAGGTGACTGCAGTTAGTAACAGTGGCCCATCCAGTGCAGCCAGTGTCCTTTTTCTGTCTTTACTCCAGTGTTAAAATTATTCCTCTGCTATTCATGTATCAGAGGACTTCCTCATGGTTCCATTTTTGGAAGTTAAATCAGAGAAGTTGTGGTATGGACATTGTGACACTTAGATGGTTGAGAACCAGTAGCCCCAGTAATAGGCCTGTCATTTTTGGATGTTCTACCCTTGATTTCATTGGGGTAATTGTTCAGAGGTGGGGAGCACACAGTCCTTCACCAATGGAGTTGTGGGTGTTCATAAAAACACAACCCAAAAGCCTGAATCAGGACCTCTCTAGAAGCACTAGCTATTTAGAAAATTTGGAATTTTTATTAAAATATGAGTTATTTTCATTCAAATTTTTATCTCTTTTCTTCAAACTGCGGCTGAAAACAGCTAAGAAATTTTTTTTCTTCATGAACATAGAAAAAAATGAAGCAGAAATACCCATGGCTAGAGTCATCATGGGAATTCTTTTTGTCTCTGTGTTATATTTTTGTTTCTTTAACATTTCAACAGTTCCTCAATAAATAAGACTCCTTGTGGCCCATTGGGGCTGCTTTTTTTTTTTAATATTATTTTTATTGAATTGATGTCTAGAAGTGACAACTGTAGGTTGTGGTAATGGTTTAGGAAGATGCTGCATGGAAACAGAACAAAAGCATGGCTTCAGCTCTAAACAGTTAAAAATGTGGCAGTAATAAGCAGTACTAATAATAGAAATATTTCTCAGTTGAATCTACATAGCCAATAGCTGAGGGCCCACTTCATTCAGGGACTTATCTTATAATTTTACCATAGTATGAGTTAGAGAGGTAAAACCAAATTGATAGAAAGTTACAGCAGAGACATGAATGGTGACCTTTAAAGAAGAGGAGAAAGGGAATCCAGAGTGCCAGTAAACCCTAAATACAAATGGATTGTGGACATAATTTTGGGGGAGGTCACTTTCTCTCTAACCCTGAGCTTCATACCAGGCTAGATGTTGTTTATGATCATAACACTGACATTTAATATTCCCTACATTACTTTTCAAGTATACATAGATTCTAGGTAGAGCTGTTATTAGATAAATGTCATCATTTCAGTTTTATAAACAAGCAGGCTATTATAGAGCCCTATGTTTTCCAACTTACACTACACAATGTTCTTTTGTATGCCTGAGACAATAAGGTGACAGCTCCATGGAAATCTCTTACAACATTCAGTAGTCAAAAGTGTTATAGAGTTCACTAGAAGTAGAAGAATGCATAATGCATTGAAGCAATGTTTTAGGCATTTATATTAGACTTCTAATGGAAAAATTAAAAAGTAATGCTGCTTTGCATTGCAGTAACTGTACATCAACAGTATGTCTTCATTTCTGGCACATGAAGGGTAGTTTCCATAGCAGCAGCATCTGTAGCACTGAGCAACATGGAAATTGGATTTTTTTCTCTTGTGTTTCGCAGATTAGAAAGGTAAAATGTATGGAAATAGGGGAAAGTAGATGCCGCAGAAATATGATCTTTAAAACCTGCTTTTTCTTTCTGAAATTCTGAAATTGTAATAGAAAAAACAATTCTTGCACTTCATTCCTGCTTCCTTAAGCATCATATATGGCTTAATAAATGTGTATGGCAGCTATTTTTGTTTCTGACTGACAGAACTAGAAAATTGCAGAACCATCTCGGTCCGTCTCCTGGTATCATTTATTAGCTGGCAATTCCTTTACTGTTGGGCAAAAGTGACTAATAATTAAGGCCTATTGCACTGAGACTGTATTTTTATATTTCATTTATTTCTCTACAAGTAGCACATGAGGTATACTGCAAATAAGAAACACCGTGTATGAAAAATGTGTGCTATTTACTCAAATTGATGATGATTTTTCTATCAAATTCTTAAAATAAGCAGGCAGATACTTTCCTTTTTTTATGTGCACAGAACTTGAAAATGCAACTACATATTCCAAGGTATGCATTCTCTTATTCCTCTTATTCTACGAGACACAGAAACATAATAGAAATATCTTCAGGACAGATAAAATACAAGAAAGCTGAAATGTATTGCAAAGCTAATGTGCTTTGGTGTAGGAGAGCTTAAATCAGAACAAAAAACCGTCTTCATCTCAAAGTTGCTTCTCTTTAATTTAGCAGGAAGTGGCTCTGCAATTATTTTTCTTAATATGTGAATGATATTTTTATTTACATTATTATACTGCTTTTAAAGGGCATGAAATGGTCACATTTTCCTAAAAAAACCTTCTGAATCTCCTTTCTGGGGAAAGAGCATGAAAGAACTTTATACAAACTATGTATTGAAAATATTGTTTAAAGGCAAACTTAGTTTCTAAGTTATAGAAGAAGCTGTATAGTAGGACTGATAAGTATACACTTCACCAGTGAGCAATTCTTTTCAGATACTGTTGTTTTTCATGTTTGGTCCAAATACCCTTTCCAGATACTCTTTTGTGGTGGTTATGGTTTAGCAACTTAAAAATTATCTTTTTGCTGGGAGTTTTGTTCCTAACTACTTTAGGCACTCTGCAAAGTACTCTTAGTACCTTTACAATTTGCTTTGCATTTTGCAGTCTATTGTAGTAACTTGCTCTAAATATTTAAGCAGAAGCAAGTCTATAGCCATCTTTTAACAACATAAGCTTGCTGTGTTTAGAGATTTTAAGAAATAGCACACCTCCTGAAAGGTTCATTTTTAAGGATAACTATTAGCTATATAAAGAATAAATATTCTTTATTTGTTCCATGTAGATGATATCCTTTCCCTAAAACAGATCCTCAGCTGTTTGCCTTGTAAAGAAAATTTTTAGGAGACTCATAACAGAGTCTGCAAGGCTGATGTGTTCTGTAACATTCGGCTTGGATGTGCCAGGTGCTGCTTTCCCACTGATGTACTCAAGTGTACAAGGTTTCAGAGTGTTAAAAGTTTGCTGCCCACATGCATGACCCTGGACTAAAGAACTTCTGGAAGTTTTCCCTGCCTTGTCTTTCAGCTTGCTTTGCTGTATTATTACTGATCACAGCACTATATTTTCCTGAGCATTCCTGAGAAGTTATATACATGTTTAAAATAAAATAAAATATACACCATGTTTTGGTGCATGGATACAAATTGCAGAATTTCATGATTACTTTTAAACCTAGCAGCTTTTCTGTAGTTTTAAGCCTTCTGAGCAAGGAAGTTTGCTGGGTTTCATAGTGTTGAGAAACATGAGTTTGCAGTGCTGTATCACCTTGATATTTTTTCTCTATTTAGCTTATTAGAGACTTTCTAGTTATCCTTTGTTTTTGTACAAATAGCTTTCATCCAGAAGAGAATAAAGAAATATACTTCTTTGTTAGCCTGAGATGCTGCTATGATTAATAGCCAAACACTTAATGACAAAAATGTATGTCCAAGCCTAATATGAAGCTTGACTGACTCTTCATTTGAATAGAATTATTTTTTGACACATCAGTTGTAGCTGATAAAACTAATAGTTCAATACTTTGTGGAACAAACCTCAAAGCTTTCCTGCCCATTTTAAAGACAGGAGAATTCTTCAGAGCTCATTTAATGCATGTTGATATATGTATAGAATTGAGCATGCCAGTGAGTGAACAGCATACAGTGTATCTATCTGAGGCATGGAAGAAAGGCTTTGCACATTTGATGGTAATTTACACAGTATCTTGTAATGTTTGGTAAATTTATATTTATTATTTTTTATAGGAATGCCTGGAGGAAGAGGGGAGAACGAGTTTTAGTTCCATTTTAAAGACCATGGCTTGAATTTTAGATTATATTAAGAATGCTTAAGTAAAATTACATGAAGTAAAACAGTTCTATTGTTACTATCTTCTTTGCTCTGCCTCCTTTTTTCCAAGCTCATTTCATCTGTAAATCTGATAACTGAGTATGTCAAAGAATATTTCTATCCATTTTTCACCTTATAGTGCTTTCAGGAAATATATAATTCCCAAATCACTAGGAATGATTTACTAACACAGAATCTGAATATAATATAGCAAATTTAGGTTATGACTATCATATTTTTCTTCATTCATTCTCCATATACTTGCAAGAATATAAACTTAGGTTATAATGTGGCAATTTTATCCCTAATTATTGCATTAATAACTTACCAACATGAGTAAAGATAAGGAATGAAGTTTAACGAGTGGTTATTAGTCCCTGGCTTTTTGTGACATACCTAAGATAACACTTCAGTCTTGTTGTAAATTACACTTTTGATGGACAGTCGTGGCTCCAGGAAGCATTTATTTCATTGAAAAAGTGGTCATGTTAAGTTTTAGTTTTCTTCCATCTTCTCCATTCCTTCCTGGATTTGGCATTGTCCATATGCAGAACAGGGACGATCTGGCAGAGGTGCCTCTAAGGACAGAGGAAGTGATAGTGATAACTCTCCATTTTTCCCTCTAACCTTCTGGCAACCTGCAGAGGAGCTCAGTATTCTAGCTATATGTTTTTGTTTAATACCATTTAATAAATGCTTCTTTCATGAATTTTCCTAATAGCCTTTCAAACCATTTTATTTTTCAATATCCTTTGGTGATGAGTTTCCAGGTTTAATTACATGTTCTATAAAAAAAGTGCTAACTTGTATTTGTTTAAAATTTATAGCTGAAAATTCCATTGTATACTTCTTATTGAGTGATAGTTTCCAATTCCTTTCTGCATATCATTCATACTTATATGTGTCTATGGTATTCCTTCTTAGCCATTTCCTTGAAAACTAGTCCATTTAATTTCTTTCCAAATGGAAATAATGTCTGATCATTCTCTTGTCCTTCTTACATCATGTTTAGTTCTGATGTATCCTGCTTGAGATGGGGTGACCAGAATGCCATGGATTTCTTTAATACCAATAAGACTTTCTCTCCTAAGCTCTTAATGCTTTCCAAATAATTCCTAATGTTCTATTTGTCTTTTTAGCTGCTGCTGAACAGAGCTAACATTTTCATAGAAGTATCTTTGTAAGATCTGTAATGACTTCAAGATCTCTTTCACAACTGCTTATAAGTAAATTAGCATCAATCACTGGGTAGGCACAGTTAGGCTTTTTTTGAAAAATCTCTCTGCATGTACTGTATGTATCACTTGGAATTTATCTAATTGAATTCTATCAAGCAGTTTATCATGCAGTCACTCGATATTTTGAGATACTTGTGCAACTTTTTACTATCACCTTTTTCTTTCTTTCTCCTTTTTTTTTGTTATTGTATTTTGAGTAATTCTTTGTTTCAGAAAATATCTGACTTCTCAGACCCTTTCCAGGTCTTTCAGGACTGCATTAGGGAAGCATACATCACCATAAGATTCCACTGTTAACTCTTGTACATTGTGAAAACTGACTATTAAGTTCTTTCACAGTCTCTGAAATGTACAGATACCTAAATAACTGCTGTCCACTAATTAACATTTTCCTCTTAAGAAGCACCTTTAAGAAAGAGCCTTTGGTGAGCACTTTTGCCATAAGGTTATGAGAAATTCAGGTGTAGAGTATATATCAACTGGATTACTCCTATCAACACATTCATTGACTCCTTCAAAAACCTAATAGATTTGTGAGATTTGACTTGACTAGAGAAATGTCTGAACTGTTGCCCACTATATCTTATTTACCTGCTTGTCTCCCTGTTCAATTCTTTGTTATATTTCCACCAATATGTCTGCTGTAGAAATCAGATTTACTGCTCTTTAGCTCCCTAGAATCTCCTGGAACTTCTATGGAGAATTTACTTCACCTTTATTACCCTTCATCTCTTTGTTATCTGGTCTTATTTATGTTAACCACCAAAATATATTCAATTCATACTTCTATTTCTTTAGAACTCTTGGATGAATTCTGCCTGTTCAGAACAATTTGTTGTTGTTCATTTCATGATTTTTTTCCCATTACCCCTCCTACTAGCTTTTCCATATCAGACAAATCCTCTTCTTCCTTTAGAGCAACTTCTCCAGCTCTCTCCTTTTGCATTTTGGTTTAAACTTTAACTCTGTTGCTCTAGCCTAATATTTCTTAACTGGGTTTGTTACACTTCTCATATATAAGTCCTAAAGGATATTTAATTATATTTTGTTTGTGAGGAATTTAAAATAATTCTATTAATAATTTTCATAGCTTACATGCATTATTTCCTATTTTCATGTGTTTGACCATTCTAGGAATTTCTGTATATGTTAGACTATTATAAATTTCCTTTTTCCCCTTAAATGTCTTTGATGATGTTACCTCAATAAATAGATTTCCAAACATCCTTAAAATTTTTGACTTTTTCACTGTCATTTAAATAAGATCCCCTTTTAGCAAACTTGCTCACTTTTACCCAGCTTTCCTTTCTGAAATTAATAACTGCTGCAATAGAAATTTTTGTTTGGATGTTTTGCTCTTCCCTTAGATCAGAAAAACTTTCCCTTTCACAGCCTTCTAGGCAACACATAGGAGACCAAACTAATGCAGATTCAGTCTCACAATCACGTATAAAAAATATTCATAGTGATTCCCTTTGGAATATGTCATGACTTCTGAAGTATCTACCAACTTCTGATTCTGAATCTCCACTGTATTGCAAGTTCTTTATATCCATAAAAATGAATGCAGAACAGTGGTAATTCATTTGACAATACTTAAAGCTCATTTTCCATGTGTAAAATGAGAGAACATAAGGTGGCAGACAACATAGAAAGGAAAGCCCAAAATTTGTTAAAAGAAAAAATTATTTCATAGGGTTGGAAATGTGCTACATTAATAAAAAAGACTTAAATGACTGGCAGTCTCACTGTTCAGTTTACGTCTTGCACAGAGTCACTGCTGATTAACAGTCTGTGCTGGTCTTTAATATTGTTATCTGTTTTGAGAGGAAAAATATAATCATCTTCCATTCTGTTAGAATGACTGTTTTATGAAATTTTGGACATATCTGGAATATAATTGAAACATTACTTTCTTATTGTTTTGAATACAAATGTACTCTAATTTCTCCTTTTTTTTGTACATAAATATATGTCTTTCTGGAGGGGTGGAATTTTATGGATCATGATCTGGGGTTTTTTGGTGTTTTTTCTTGTATAAGGTTTACAGAAAGTTTTACTTTTTTCGTGTGTATTTACTTATTCCATCTAACGATCTAATGTACCAGCTTCTTTCTATCTTTGATTGTATTTATTCTGAGGGCTATTTATTTGATTTTTGCATTGCAGATAAAGGATTAGTACTATTATTAAAGATATTACGGTGTATAATTTCCTGTCATAATTTCAAAGAGAAAATAATCTAAACTGAAAAAAGGAGCAAAAATGTAGATTACAGTGTTAAGGACAAATATTTTAGAAGGCTCTTAAAATGTACCTGCAATTTTTGAAGTTGTCTTTTTTATTTTCAAGGGAGTTTAGTACATTTAGAAAATGTCAAAAAGATTTGTGAAAATAACTGTAGTTGTTTCTATCTTATTCTTCTCCCCTGATTTAAATAAGAAGCAGGTTTGCCAGATACGTTTGGGCTTGTGATTCACCGAATTCCCTTCACATACCCCTCTCATGTCCTGTCTTGTCCCATCTGTTATGAATGTGAGAAAAACGGGTGTTTGATAAGAGAGATTATTAATCTGGAAAATAAAAAGGGTTATTGGATGGAGAGAGGATTGATTAATTTATTCAGGAAAGATTGTTGATGTGATCAGGGAAAACCAATGAGTCATATGAGCAGTAAGGGCAGGCAAAGACAGCATCTGAATGGTGGCCTAGAGAATGGAGTGCTGAATAAGCAAATGAGTATTTGACTAATCCAAGAGTTAGGCATTGTGTATCTGTAAGAATTTGGCTCCCCGTGGCTCTACCACTTTTGTTTTGTTTTGTTTTAGCTAATGTTGATAGGAACATGAATGCACAAAAATGTGCATGTTCACACACGTATTTGCAATGAAGTAGATGAAAAAGAGTGAAGGAATGGGCTTGGAGAAGTTTGTCTCTGTGTCTACTGTCCAAGAGTAGATGCAAAAGTGCTGCTGCAGTGCTTGTGTGGTTACAGGTACATATATTGTGCCTGTCAATGTTCATGCAAAGCAGGCTACTGGGCACTTCTCTGAACTGGTACTTGTCAAGTAAACTTTCTTGACAAATATGAAATATTGAGAGGCATTATAAATTCTCAATGAAAAATTAGAGGTAATTTAATGGAAAGCATTTTTTCTAAGTGTTTTCTAAAAACAAATCCCCTAAATAACACGTAAGTATCATATTTTTATTTTTGTCCTTCCCCTCCCCTTCCCCTCCCCCCAGGATGACACTTCTTAATTTCCTTTTGGCAAGCAAGTTGTAATCTTTAGCTGGTAACTAATTTGGTCATAAAATACTGACCCAGATTTTTCTGGATAATTAACAAGTTGGGCAAATCAGCAGAAGCAGGTGTAGTATATTTTCAGTACCAGTGGAGAAAAGCAGTTAGCTGGTGTTTTAATTCTCATTTCCAGTAATGAACTATATAACATTCTGGCTGGCTAATGCAATTAGCATTGTCTCCTCCTCCACTTACTTCCTCATTTTAAAAAAAAAGAAAAAATAAAGGAAACTCAAACCACAAATTTATAAAAGGCCAAGAATTACTGACCTTTTTTGCACTCTTCTTATGATCACGTAAGCTTCTGGATTGAAGCTTTGTAGAACAGTAATAAAAAATTTATACAAATATGTATCATGTTACAAGCTGAGACAGAAAACAATGTTTCCATTCTTCAAGCAATTAATTATTGTGATTAATGTATTCCCCCTTCTCTAAGCACAATTCTGCCAGACAGAGCCAGCCCAATGACATATTGTAGAATTATAATGCATATCTAATTAAAGGTGACCTGAAAAGGCAGTGTGTTTAGCCTTCCCTGTCAGGACCAAAAAACTGTTAATCAGAAAGTGCTTGCTTTCCACACCACCCCACCCCTCCCTTTTTTTATTTTTGTGCTAATTTCAAATCTTTTCCCTGCATCAGTGAGCAGATGAGATCTTCAGCCAGCTTTCATCTTTCAGAAAAATGAATAGTGCAGAAAGAACATTATCAAATGAGCTGTTGAAGAAGTCAGTGAATATGTCATTGAGTGTGACTGCTTCCAGAATGAATTTAGATTTATCTCTGTTATCTCCCCTCTCCCGACTCAGTCTCCACACTCTGTTTGCACTCAGTCCACATGTCAAGCAGGGTGGGTCATAATGAATCATAAGGGACAGTTACTTGTAGTATAGTGACAGGTCCAATTGTGATACAACTTGTTCTGGAATTAAGTTTGTTAACATTATAAATTGTCTCATTTGACCAAAGGTTTAAACACCTAGAAGCTTTTATGCATGCAATTTCTTAAAGTATTTCATTTCCATTAGGCAGCTGCTGCTTTACAGTATTCCACAAATTAAATTGTTTCATCACATCAATAGCTGCACAAAACAACTGTGACAACAAGAAGACCCTTTTTTCCCCCATCTTGCTAACAAGTATCATTCAAATCAATAAACTCTGGCAACTGGATAACACCAAGAGGAGATATTATTTAAACTCCACTTTTAAACACATTTCCAATTCCGTATGCTGATATAAAATTTGAGACAAGCCGAGGAATTTTCATACTTTCCTTTTCAATTTCTGTAGAAATAACCCACCGAGTTAAAACATCTTAAGTAGAAAACCAATAAATATTTTTACCTTTATTTTAAAAGTCAGGTTTTTTCTATATGTGATGTAAAGTTGTTGTCATAAGATTTTTTTTTCATGTGATGGAAAATGATACGGTTACATTGCAATGTTTTACCCACAGGGAGAAAAAGAAAGACTAATATTTTTCTTTCCATATTTGTCAGCACTGCCATGTAAGAGAATGTGATATCAAAAAACCTGCAAAGTCAGCACACCTTCTGAAACATTTGTTGTATGTTGTAAACCCTTTGGGTATTTAACTAGTTACTTCATAATTGTGATCATACTTGACTAGGCTAGATCTACACAACAAATATATCTTAGGTGTTTTTCAGTTAAACAAAATTAAGTACTTCACTGATGTTGAAAAATATCTTTTACAGTTTATCAAAATCACCAGAAAACTGGTTGGTGCGCCTGATTTTTTGTTTTTAATCATAACCCTCTTCCGTGTTCAAAAGTCAGGGAAGTTCCTGTTGTTTTCTTGTTGTTTTTTTCCATAAGCTTGCTGTTTGTCAGGGAGACATTGGCACTTTCATAGATGTACGTTTTTCCTCAGATGTCTGTGTGGGCATGAGTGCACATGTGTACATGTGCTTTCCTCTGAATTTTTTCATACACATTACACAGAGTCCAGAGCACATTCACAAACGTGCTTTCCTTTGGTTGTTTTTTTTTTCCCATATGCATATACAGAGTCCAGATGTCCCCTGGAAAACTTGATCAGTTTTGACAAGGCCATTTGTGTTTATACATACACCTAAGGCTTGAGAAGGTGTTCAGATAATAGTCTATCATAGAAGTTAGCAGAAATCCTGAAGAAGTATTTTAGTCTGAAATATGCTTAGAGTTTGCTTCCCAAGTCAACCTTTGAAATAACTAAGGCAGACTACCTGTTTGCTATGAAAATAGCTACGAAAAATCATGCACCCAGTCCCACTGTGGGCCAGAATAGGAAATTTTTTGGTTCAGCTGGTTGCCTCTGTCATGCATAACCTGTTATTTGTCATTGTATTTCATGCTCAAAAGTTAAGTACTAAAAATATTGTGACCCGGTGGTAATTGCTATTGGTCCTGTCAGTTGTCTTCTGCTGGCATCAGTCAGAGCTGCAGAACCATACATATTGTAGTAGAAATAAGGATTGCATATCAAAACTTGTCTACCTACACCAGCTGGAGACGGGAATGTTGTCACATAACCTACTGATCCATCTCAGTTTACCCTGCAATTCTGAACATTGGGTTTGCATGGCAAGGTTTTGGTAGCAGGAGCACTGCAGGGGTGGCTTCTGTGAGAAGCTGCCAGAAGCTTCCACCATGTCCAAGAGAGCCAATGCCAGCTGGCTCCAGGACAGACCAGCTGCTGGCCAAGGCCGAGCCCACCAGTGACAGTGGTAGCACCTCTGGGATAATGTATTTAAGAGGGGAAAAAGTTTTTGTGCAGGAGCAAATGCAGTCAGAGAAGAGAGGAGTGAGAATATGTGAGAGAAACAGCCCTGTAGGTACCAAGGTCAGAGAAGGAGGAGGAGGAGGAGCTGCTCCAGATGTCAGAGCTGAGATTCCCCTGCAGCCTGTGGAGGTCCACAGTGGTGCAGAGATCCACCTGCAGCCCATGGAGTACTCCATGTCAGAGCAGGTGGATGTGCCTAAAGGAAGCTGTGATCCTGTGGGAAATCCATGCTGGAGCAGGCTCCTGGCAGAACCTGTGGACCCATGGAGAAAGCAGCCACACTGGAGCAGGTTTGGTGGCAGGAGCTGGGACACTATAGGGTACCCACACTGGACCATGCTGTTCCTGAAGGATTGCACCCCATGGAAGGGATCCACCTGGACCAGCTTGTGAAAACTTTCATTATGTGGGAAGGACTCAAACTGGAGAAGTTTCTGGAGAACTGTCTCTCATGGGAAGTACCCCATGCTGAAGAAGGGGAAGAATGTGAGGAGTCCTCCCTCTGAGAAGGAAGGAGGAACCAGAGACAACATGTGATGAACTCAACACAGCCTCAATTTTCCATACCCCCTGCGCTGCTGGGGGGGCGAAGGAGGTAGGGAAATTGGGAGTAAAGCCCAGGAAGAAGGGAGTGGTGGAGAGAAGGTCTTTTTAAGATTTGGTTTTATTCCTTATTGTCATACTCTGATTTAATTGGTAATAGATGAAATTAACTTCCCCAAGTCGAGTCTGTTTAGCCTGTGACAGTAACTGGTGAGTGATCCTCCCTGTCGCCTTATCTGGACCCACGAGCCTTCCATCATATTTTCTCTCCCTGTCCAGCTGAGGAGGGGGAGTGATAGAGCAGCTTTGCTGAGCACCTGACATCCAACAGGGGTCAACCCACCACACTCGGATGGCAAGCGTGTGTTGCCTGAAAAGACTTATTGAAAAACAATTCACAGTGTTTTTTTTTTAGCTTTGAATATTTGTCTTGTCCTTATGTCGGGGTCCCAATACTTACATATTGGTGTTATTGATTAAGGGGTTACAGGTATATAAAAAAGTAATGAAAATTAAATACTAAAGACTGAATTAAGGAAGGGTAGCAATTAAAGGCCATCTTAAAGCTAGAGAGCAAGATTTGGTCCTAAAAATCTATCACTGTGATTGGAAAAATAGAAAGAAGGTGCTACAATGTGAAAATACTGCCCTTTGCTCATTAATAATATGATGTATTTATAGTTTTTTATATTTTTAACAGTTCCAAATGATATTGCTATATGTTTTTTTAATTTGGGGCTGTAGTTGCAAAAATTATTTACAACCTCTGAACAAGGCAAACATTAAGTGTTTCCTTAGGAAGTGCTATTTTGCAGAAGAGAAACTGGGGCCTGGGACAACTAAGCAATTTTATAAAAGACTCAGAGGAAATCCATGTCAGAATTGAGAGCTGAAATTCTTCCTTGACCATGTCCATTGCCCTATCAAAAAGAAATATTTCCCTTCTATCTGACACTCGCCCATGCTTCTAAGACTGTGAATAACCAAGGAACATAATAAAACTGGTAAGTTAAAGATGCTGAACGTTATCAGTACTTTGTTTTAGGCTATACATAGTTTATGCATATATATATATATAAATTGTTGACTGCCTTGCTTTTAAACTTTCCCCAACAAGATACTTCTAAGTGATGCACAGAAACCATCCCCTACCATGCATTTCTGCCTGATTTTTTGCTTGCTCTCTGTTCGTCTGAGTCAGGTTCCTTAGTACTGTTTGCCTCAAGGTTTTGAGGACCTCTTTATTTCTGTCTTTTATTAATCTTTCTTCCCATAATAAATTCAAACATGTTTTGAGGGGCTAAGTTTTCTTATGCACAAAGCAGTGTAAAACCCTTCAGTCTCCACTGAGTTTACATGCAAGTAAGATTCCTATTAATTTCAGTAGGATTTTTTCTTGATTAAGGACTAAAGATTTCAGGTTTCCATTGCCTCAGACTCAGAAAACATCAAGTAAAATATCTATTGCAATTACACTAGAAATAAAGCTTGCAGGTAGTAAACTATCACAAGTATTGATAAATCATGAATAAAGCATTTGAATAGATCAAGAGACACTTAAATATGATCAGGTAGTGCTATAAGTGTTTTGAAGGTCTTTTAGACTTATGGCACAAATGAGAAATTTCATGCAAGTGATTTTGCCTTAATTGAAATGTCACAGGGCATGAAAATTTAACACTGAAGAATGATAACATTTTTGTTGCTTGCAACATATCTTTCTTGCGTAATTATTGATATATACAAGATAGATAAAGGAGACATTTCCAAAGTAAGTTGTACAGCTGTTAAAGTATAAAATGTAAGGGTTTTTTAATCCAGAATTCTGTTGCAGAACACAGTTAGTTCCAAATACTAGAGGTTAAGTCCCAGAAGATATTAAAAAAAATAAATTGTAATTTTCCTTATTGTGTGATGGGGAATCTTCAAAACACTAACATAAAACCAAGGAAATGCTGAAATTATGCAATGTGTAGCAAACTCTGCTGCAGGGGAAATAAATATGAAAAAAATCTTGGTTAACTGTTCCAGCATGTACATACTGCACACACAAAACCTGTTATCTGAACTCTCATTCCCTTATTGGTCCTGTGTAGAAACTTGTTACCCAAATGATGGACCTGTGCAGGTCAATGGGTGATTTCATGGAACATGAAACAAGTACAACTTGGCCTGTGTAATGCTGATTAAATCTAGGTTGGAGTCTCATTTCTTCATGTAGTGTGTATTACTTTCATCTATCATCGGATACCTCAAATCAGCATGGAATTAATGCACTAAAGTACCTTAGGCAAAGACTAAGCCTTCCCAATGCTTTAAGCTTAGGAATCATCCCTTTGAATACTGCAATCCAGTTGATACTTCAGTTCGTATATAAGACAGAGACTGATCATCGCTTCCAGTAGCACTCAGCTCTGAATCAGGTCCTCTGCTACTGGCAACAAAAACTGAAAAAAAGAGGAGTGGGTTTGGATTTCAGTTGTGTGCATAGAAATCTCAGTAATTCTATCTAATTTAGAGAAGTCACTCCAGATTTACACCAGTGCTACTGAAAATCAAAATCTGGCCCATTGTCTCAGCAAAATACACCAAGTCAATATCAGTTCATTACAGAGAGGGAGAGAGAAAGGGAATGAGAGAGAAAACAAGGATTTCGTTAGCAATGCATTCTGTAGTATAAAAGATAAAAAGGAATATCCAATTAACACACCACTATAATTGCTTGCAGACATTCTTTTTTATTTAAAGATGAAATAGCTAAGAGTTCTCATCAAAACTGGGGTCACAGCCTACATATTAAATGAAAGAAATTGATTGGGCTTTATTACACCCTGACTACTGCAAATGTGCCTCAATCACTGATTGCTATAAATTTATTCTTATAAACTACTAATTGCCCAAGTCATAATGGTAACAATGGTATAATGAAATTATCTTGATCAAGCTGATGCACAAATTTTGCTTGACAACATGAGCAGTGTGAGAAAAAAGGAAAGAAGACATGCATACAAATACATAATGTTTCATTAAAATTAAAACCAATGTTAAAACAACTGTTCTCTGAAGTATACAAAGTTCTGTATTAGAAGGGCTTCCTTTAGAAAAATCATTTAAGAAGACAGGCATTTACATTTATAATAAAATGATCTTGCATTTTTTATTTGTCTTGAAAATTAATGACTTACTTAATCACATTTGATCAAAGGAGATAAGTTGATGTAGTCATGTGTTTCTGATTGCATTAAGCCTGATCCAGAGTGACATGATGGATATTTAATAGTCTTGCTGTCCCTCTATATCTTGTCACCATTTCTTGATATGCATGGATACTGTAGAGTACACCACAGCACAAAACTGTACTTTTAATAGATCAGACTAAGTTTAGAAAAAAGCAAATTCTTTTGGAGCTTACATGGTGGAGCTTTTAGAAGTAGGTTATCCACCATCAAAATATATTTCTTTAAAAGACAAAAATCTCAGTTAACTCTCTGTATAGTCTGAGGTATTTTCTCCTTTTAAAAGTACATTTTGCTTCTCTGTTGTCTCTATTAAAAGATTTTGCTATAATAAGTTTCAAGGACTAGACAGAGAGAAAGTATGTTAAAACAAAGATAGCCATCCAGAAAATGTAGGAAATTTCTAGACGCTGGAATGCAGACCATTGTGTAAAATGCATAAATTGGTGCTATTTATATTGTGCTAATCGCTGTTTCTACAAGTGTCAGCTGAGCCATTCATAGGGAATGTTGATATGTATGAGAAATTATTTCTGAGTAGTTCAAATCTAGTTCCAACTCTTTCCAAATTAATCACACCAAAAATTTTATTTAAATTCATGCCTAATTCTTTCTTACCAGAGTATTTCATCAGTATGAAATTGTCCTTTTTTCATGAGTATGTCTCACTGTATCCTCTCAAAACAGAGGTCCAAACTTTTATACAAGGGTACAATATTTTCATTCAAAATAAATTGCTCCTAAAATTGCTGTAGTTGACACAATCTTAGAGGAATATAAAAAATTCAGAGACAACTGAGCTGGAAGGGTTTCAGGAGGCCCTTTAGCTTAGCTGGCTATCCCCGCCCAAGTTGGGCTGTATATTTGCTAGGCTGCCCCACATTTTAAGTTTTCAACTATTGCAGTCTCTGTTTGTCCTATTGCCAAAAAGCTTTTTGCTAATGGCTAATCTAAATCCTTTTTGCTGCAATTTATACTTAGTGACACTTATTGCTTTTGTGAGGACCATGGAAAATGGTTTATCCCTTTAGTCTTTGCAATATTTTAAATATGGGAAGTCTTTCACTCTGCCTCTTCCCACTACTTTACATATCCTGCCCTTCTGGCTTCCTTAATATTGGTCTTTAAGCCCTAATATGATGAGAGTTGTTAAATATATATATATATATATATACATATATAGCCTGAGAGGGTGAGATTTAGCTTTTTCTTCAACCCTGTTAGTAGGACTTCCTGAAAAAAATACATTTTCACACCTGGAAACCATTTTTTTTTACCTCCATTGAGGTTTTTTTTATGTTGCTGGTTTTAGTTGCTGGTTTTGGGTTAACTTGTCCTATGACTACCTACCATTCCAAAAGGTATGTGTTTCTACAAGAGGGCATGTTGTAGTTTCAGGCTATATATGAGAGAGAAACTGGCCTGGACAGGACAGAACTGCCCTAACAACATCAAATCCCCAAAAAGATGTGAAAGAATGAGAAATAGTGTAACAATACTCACATAAGAATGGTGGAGTTTTTAATCTATTATCTACTGAGAAAGGTGAGGAAGTTCCTTAATATTATTAATGTACTCAGTAAATGATACCTGGAATGCTATTCTGTGCAATATTCCTGTTATTTCTGGAATTTTGTACAGCAAGAATGCAAAAGTTGGGTTTTCAAAATGGCCTGTTCATATAATGCTGTAACACTTGTTCTCTGTCTTACTCATCCATTCCTTTATCCATCTATCTCTGTATCTATCATGAAATGACAATCCTAACTTACTTTAAACTCTCCAAAGGTATAGTCTTAAATTTTAATATTGGAAAAGCTTCATGATGACTAGTACTTTGGCTTAATGTGGTATAGCTTCTGACAGCTGCCGCTGTAAGAAAAGCAAAGGGTGACTGCATTACTGTCAGCTTCTGTCAGATTCTAGTTGCCAAACTCTTGCAGGGATGATGACAGTGAACCAAACAAGAGTG
The DNA here is from genome assembly GCF_001604755.1 of Lepidothrix coronata. Classification (NCBI taxonomy): domain Eukaryota; kingdom Metazoa; phylum Chordata; class Aves; order Passeriformes; family Pipridae; genus Lepidothrix; species Lepidothrix coronata. The sequence goes on along the minus strand of NW_016690181.1, from coordinate 15,547,032 downwards.
ACAAAAGGAGTCAAAGCTGTGATTTTGAATAAGGCAGAGTGGACGCTCAAATTGCATTTTCTTTGTGCCGTTCATTCTGTTCTATGTGTGGACTTCTTTGTGGCATGGTGCTTGCTCCCATTGTTTAAATTATTTGTTCTTCAGGAGTTGTATCTGAAAATAATTGTTAACAAGCACAGAGTACACCAGAGTATGAACAGAACAATAGCTGTGATTGTGGAACCTACTTGAAGAAGAAGGCAAACTCAGGTGTGACACTCAAGTACATTGAAACTGTCTGCATAGGAGCTTGCAGTTGTAGATGCTATGAAAACGTGACCTTATTTTCAAGACAAACAAATGTGGGGGAGATATATTAAATTACTAAACTATCTCCTCATAAAACATCTTTTTTTTCCCCAAATTAATTTCTCTATCGTCATTTATCCAAAGACTGTTTCCTGGATTAGTTTCTAAGTAAAAGAGTTTGCAAACTTCTGCACATTAGATTGAACAATAGCTGCAAGTGCCATTTAAACACAGAACCGTTATCTGTCTTGTTCAATTTATTTCACAGAATATTCTGAGTTGGAAGGGACCCACAAGGATCATCGAGTCCAACTGGTAAGTGATTATCCCCTGTGGGGATCAAGCTCACAACCCTGGCATTATTAGCACTGTGCTCTAACCAGCTGAGCTAATCTCTACATAATTTCCAGGCTTTGTCACTCTACCATGACAAAGTTGCAGAGCAAAGACATAGCAGGAGCTCATAGTGACAGGTTTTAACCACAGCCTGCTGTCCACGCTGGGGCTCCCAGTAGTGCCCACACTGGAGGACCTGTGAGCCAGGACAGCCTCAGTGCTACTGCTTCTACTCTCTAGGGAGAAGCTCCCTGGCTGAGTTCCTGGCAATGCCTTTGGCTGGGTCCTGTGATGACCCAGAGGCAGGAGGGGCACAGGTTTCTCTGGAGTTTTCCAGGATTTTTCCTTCCAATACCTGAAGGGAGCCTACAAGAAAGATGCAGAGAGGCTATTTACTAGAGTATATAGTGACAGGACAAGGAGAGTAGGTTTGTATTAGATGTTAGGAAGAGATTCTTTACTGTGAGGGTGGTGAGGTACTGGTTGCCCAGAGAAGATGTAGATGTCCCATTCCTGGAAATGTTTAAGACCAGGTTAGATAGAGCTCTGAGCAACCTGGTCTAGTGAAAGGTGCCCCTGCCCACAGCAGGGGCTTGGAATTAGATGTTTATTAAGATCCCTTACAAAACAGGCCATTTTTTGATTCTATGAAACAACCTAGTTTTACATATTATTAGTTTTTTTGTAGTGAAGCTTAAGTGTGACACTGTTTCAGTTTACAACTTACTGCAAATTTGTCTAAGTGCCAGTGATTGTCAAGATTAAGGGTGAAGCTGAGACGATTGCCTGGATCCAGGTAACAGAACTCCAAAGGATGCAGTGAACTTCTCTTGCCTGATTGTATTTCCTTGCTTTTCCCAGTGTCCTCTATTCCCTGTCCTTTCCATCTGTTCTTGACCCTGCAGCTGTGGTGAATGGGCTGGGTGGGTCATAACGACATACACATGTTTTGTTGACTTGAGTCCTAAATCATTTTGCTGTGTTTTCTTGCTGTGTGAGGTTTCTGCAACGGGAGGTAAGTTTCTGGAACTGACAGACATGCACTTAAGCTACAAAAAAGCTCTGTGCATAGTGTTAACCACTTTATATACGGATAAACCAGGAGGGAGTAAATGGGAATGAAAATAAATCATTTGGCAAGTACTGTGACTAGTAATAGGAAACAAAAACTCTTCTTATAGTTATTTCCCATATTATTTGCACTAAGAGAGCACTGTTACTTCAGTACTCTGTCAAATGCTATTGAGAGTTGGTAACTGTGGCTTATTTTCCAAGTTTCTATGAGAATGTGACTCTACTAAATCCACTGCATGTTTTGCATTTTGTGTCATTGTTGTTCAAAGATGCGATTCTCTATTTCCTATATGTTCTCTGGTATCGTCAGCTGACACACGCAGTAGCAGTCACAGGAGAGAATACTGTGACAGATTACAAAACAGTGTTGTTTATGTTTCAAGTTCCATTAGGAATGAGCTGTTTTAGAAATTATATCAACTGTGGTATTTCAAATTCTGGGAAATGTTTTTCAAAGGGCCTTGTACCGGGAGGTAATAAAAGATTTGTTTAGTTTACAAAATTCTCTCTAGTTCAAAACTAAGCAACATTGAAAGTGAAGTCTAGGTGAATTACAAGTCGGACCCATCTTGGTGGTGTCTGTGTTCTGAGTTCTAGAACAGCATTCAAATATGTTTTGAAGCAGCGGTTTACTGCGAGTTTTCCTTGTTATTTATTCTAGGAAACTATTGGCTTTTTCTGAGCAATGTAGTTTCAGAGTGTTGTTTTATATTCCTGGGAAGGATGTATGTAGTACTGACAGAGTTCCATGGAAACCTTGAAACCTTGCCCATCGTGGACTCTTTTGTTTTGTTTTTCTAATTTTTATTTTAAGACTGACTTTAATTTATTGGAGGTCGGAATTTGCAATCAATGCATATAACAGAAAGTTTATCCTTCTATAGTCTTCATCGACCATGATACTTAGACTTCTCTGTGGCAATGAAAGCCCATGTGTGATGAGGATTAGTGTATATTGTTAATACATGTTTTATATTGGTCTCTTTGATTATAGTTACAGAATAGCTGGTCAGAAGAGCTGTGCTTTGATCTTATCTGGAGTTTTTATATGTTCTCAGTGTTTTATAAATCAGTTATGTTTGTGTGTTAGAGTTATGTTGATGCTTGTGATATAATTTTTAAAATCAGACCGTTAAATGCAGGGGACTTTGTGACTACAAAGCATGCCACGGACACTATTTCAAAGATACATTCTCTCACTTTTAAACTTCCTTCACGTTAAAAATAGGTTCTTCTAGTCCTAAAACAGGAGTTTGATTGAAGGTCACATAGTAATTAATTCTTAGATGCAAGTTGTTGGCATTAGAAGGGTATTCTTCACTTGTTTTGTGATGCAGAACAAATGCTTCATTAATCAGAAACATATCAACCTGAGATTGAAAACTAATAAAAATCAAGTCCTATGATTCGACATTGCTGGGGACATCACATATTTCTTCATGCAATTTTGAGCATAAGTATCTGAATTTTTTTTCTTGACTGTAAGGATTTTAGAAGACTTTTAATAACCCAACACTTGTGAGAAGGTAAGACCAAAGCTATCTTCAAAAACAAGGTAAGAAAGGATGAAGATTTTTCTATGAAACATCTAGACTTTTCATTTCTCACACAAATTGTGGCCATTATAATCTCTTCAATAGTGTGGGAGGAAAAAAAAGGCATTTACTAAAGGCTGTAATGAGCTACATAAATGCTGGTTATATTTTTTTACTCTAGTGAAAATTCTCAATGATATACCAGTTTGAATATTTCATTTTCTTTTTGTCACAAAGGAAGAATGAAAAAATGAGTCTGAGACATAAAACTCTTCCTCATAGTGGGGTAGAATTTGAGGAGCAGATCACTTGAGGAAGACAATTAGTTACCTTGTTATTAGCCCTGGGCTCTGAACATGTGGAGTTTAAGAGTGTGATGAATAATCTTGTTGGTTTGGTGGGGTTTTTTTAATCCTTACTTTTATGCTTGAGATTTTTCTGAGGTAGATAATTTAATTTATTGTATTTTTTTATTTCACTGTGTTTTGTAATTTTGGCATGCATCACAATTTTAAAGAAAAAAAGAAAGAGTATAATTAGCAAGGGGAAGAATCTACATACTCTTCACCTTGAAAATTCTTAACACTTCCTTTTTCTCTCTGTATCAAACATATTCAAATATCTAGACCTAAAATGTTTTTTTTGTTGTTATTGTTGTTTATTATTTTTCCTTTAATAAATTTTTAATAATTAAGCCACTTTAAAAGTAGAGTTTTCTCAGCTGCAGCTGAGAACATTGGGAGAAAAAAAGTCGAGACTCCACAACAAGTCTTAAAATCAGCTATCATAAACAGGTGTTGAAATAGAGCACTAAACAAGTCATATTATATTGTTTTATGTATTGTTGGTTGCCACTTTGCCATTTTTATTACTGTCTTTTGCTATGTTACCATTCAAATATATCACCACAGCACAAACCTTCTTTTGTGACCTCCCTTGATGTTAACATCTGACTGATTTCTCTGTTCCTCTACTGTAATCCATGTTCTTTCAAAGAGCAGATTGCTATTGCTGTCACTGCCATATTATTTCCCATTTTTTTCTGGCTAGGAACAGATTAGGTGTAATGTTTTATAGGTGGATACATGGTTAAGATATCTTATAAATATTTAAACTTTCCATCTGTTTCAACAATCTGAATGTTTTTTTTGGTATTTGTTACCTGAGTTTAAAAGATTTAAAACTCCAAAATATTGTCATAAGCTTCTAGCAGTTCCTAAAATTTACTTTTAAAAAATGCATTTGACCTGGAAGAAAAAATATTAGAAAGACAATGCCAGGACTTTTCTTAGCAAAGCTTCTTTGTAATGTACAGGCCAACTGTTGAATAATAATAAATGGGGGAAAGCAGAGCCAAGCCAGTCTTCAAAGGATTGGTTTTTTAAAAGATCATGTAAAATGTGTTGAAATTTTATCACCAATTATCTTTTTTTTTTTTTTTAATAAAGGTCACACAGGAAATGATGGTTTTAGTCTTCAAAAATTATTTAGGACAATTCTGTGACAGTTGTTCTGAGCCTCAAATCCAGGTGTGGGTCTGGGAATTTAGTTTGATGTACTTGGGAGCATGAGGCTGTGAGTTGAAGAACCTAGTCTTGGTCGATGGCAAGTTGGATATGACTCAGCAGTGCCCTGGCAGCCAGGAGGGCAAACCCTGTCCTGGGGGGCATCAGGCAAAGCATAGCCAACCAGTCGAGGGAGGGGATTGTCCCACTCTGCTCTGTACTGGGGAGGCCTCACCTGGAAAATTGTGGCAGTTTGGGGCACCACTATATGGAAAAAGATATTAAGCTATTAGAGAACATTCAAAGGAGGACAATGAAGACAGTGAAGGGCCTTGAGGGGAAGCTGTATGAGGAGTGGCTGAGGGCACTTGCTCTGTTCAGCTTGGAGAAGACTGAAGAGAGACCTCACTGCAGTTACAACTTCCTCATGAGGGAAGGAGGAAGGGCAAGCACTGATCTCTTTGTTGTGACCTATGACAGGACCCAAGGGAACGGCAGGATATGGTGCCAGGGAAGGTTTAGGTTAAATATCAGAAAAAGGTTCTTGCCCCAGAGTGTGGTTGGGCACTGGAACAGACTCCCCACGGAAGTAGTCACAGCACCAAGCCTGATTTCAAGAAGAGTTTGGACAACACTCTCAGACACATGATATGATTCTTAGGGCTGTCCTCTGCAGGGCCAGAAGTTCAGGACTTCAATGATCCTTGTGGTCCCTTCCAATTCAGGATATTTTATCATTCTATGATTCTGTGGTCAGATTAAATTTTATTTAAAATCACAACAGGCATCTTTCCAACTCAGTTGGTCACTGCTGTATCCTTTATCAGAAAAATGCGACAATTGCTTTTAAAAGGAAAATTTCAGTTGACACAGAACTAAGGTCTGTGATCTTTGCTGTCAAAGTTGCTGCAAAAACTAGAAGAAACTTTTGCTACTGGTTATTCTTAGTCCAGTTTTGGAAATATGTCTTCTTTTATATAAGGTTTGGGCAGGTGCTTCTTATAGAAGCCCACTGCGAGGAAGTTACTAAAAAGCAAGATTTGTTAATTTTGTTGGTGAATGCTGCAAATTGTAACACAGCATTGATATCAAGATTACTTATAATGATCTTTCTTTTTCACTATCATTTTGTCTAGCAGCCTCAGTACTAAAACAACATCTCTGATTCCTAAATGACAAATAAACTCGCTTCAGTCCATCAGTATAAATTTCTAGGATGAAACTGGGCCCATTTCACTTAATTCTTAGAGAATCTTGGACTCCAGTTAGATGTCCAGCAGTTGGAAGTCTGAACTCTTATCTACTCCAGCAGTTGGAAGTCTGAACTGTTATCTGAACTCTTAAAGCTCCAGCTTTAAGACCCTGTAAAGACTGTTGGCAGGAGGAGCATCTGTTACATCCTTTGTCTTACATGGTCACTCCTTTGTGCAGAGAACTTCATAAGTAAGCAGTTTTACTCTTTATACTGTGATCTGTCCCTTCATCCTCTTAATCTCTCTCTCAGTGCTGAACCATCACGTGCTTCAATAGTTTTAACAGTCCATAAATTATAGACAATAAAACGCCTTGCATTTTCCCACCCACCCATTTGCCCCCTTTGTGTCCTTCGTTGCCTTCACGTTCCGTTCTTTGCCTCCTTCTGCACAGACGCCTCTGTCTCGGTGGGTTTTATTTCTGGTTTTCCGCCTTTGACTCTTCGGTGCGCAAATTTCCCCGAGCCAAAGCTCCGCAGGGCTGACTCGGCAGTCAGTGGCATTTGTCAATTCCATTGATCACTCTCGCCCCAGCAGCGGGAAGGGAGACTTGCCGAGTCAGCAGCGAGCAACTGGCCTTGGCGAGGATTATGCTGTAAGAACCTCCAAATTAAAAATAAAGAGCTTTCTCGTTTCTCTGCTGTGGGACTTTGAAAATGAATTAAAAAAAGTCTCTCGACCCTCTTGCTTCATTCAACTGTAATTTTTCTTATTAATTCCTTCTCATTTTCCAAAAGATGACTCTCCTGTGGAAAAGGAAATTGTGCTTTACATGTTTAAATAATTTTACATTTTATTCTATTTCTTGTTATAACTCTACATCCACATAAATCAAACAAGAAAGCACTTCACATGCTAGAATATGTCCCCGCTCCAATTTTCAGCACGGCATGATCTAAGTTTAAAGATGTATTTTCACTACTTGCCCTCTCCCTCTTCCCACACCCCTGCCCTTCTTTTACCTGCATCATCTCTGTAATCCATATAGGAGAGCACTGCTTTGGGAGAGAGAACAAATGGTGAAGTTAGGGATAAATATGGTTCCTTCTGAACTCTACAGGAAAAGAAACTGTTTTATTTCAACTGAAGAAAAACTATAGCATTTTCACTGCTACAAATTCTCCCTAGAGTGAATCTATTTTCTAAGAGGATCCAAATTTTTTGAAGCTTTAAGTCTTTCCTAAATAGCTCTTCAATAAGCATTTCCATGGGAGCTGGATTGAACAGTTTTTTTTCTTGCCTCTCTATCCTCTTTCTCTCCCCATAGATATGCTCTAGACTCTTATCTCTTTGTCAGGAAACAAATTCGCAGATTCTCCTTAAGAGTGTCATCATTTTGTCACAGACAGACGAGCTGAAGATTTGCCCAATGGCTAACTGTATCTTATGTTTTCACTTCCTGAATACTATTGCACCAACAATTCCATGTGAAGCAAATGCAATTGTTTGTAGACAGGGCATAAATTGTGTGCGTTCCCTTCTCCTCCCCATTGCTCTCTTTTCTCTCTTCTGCTATTAATGGGACTTGTACATGAAAAGAAGTGGAGTTCAGATTTGGGATTGTGTGAGTGTGATTTGTATGCTCAATTTTGTACAACGTAGCAATAAAAGAAGAAAAAAAGAATTCCATTGTCATCCTTGCAATGGCATTTTAAATTATTTAAAAGCTCCCTTAGACAGCGATTTACAGTGTTCTCTCTAAAGATACCATAAGGCTCAAGTTCAGCCCTTTGTTCAGGGACTTAAATGTGAACATCATTGTTTTTGCTACTGAATTCTGTAGTCACGAAGACCCTGTGCTTTGTGCACGATCAGAACACCTTATTGGTCTCTTTCCTTTTCTTCAAATCATAGAGAACTTCTTTGGAGGATCATCCTGGCAAAGGTTGTTTAAATTATTGATGTTCCTGATTTATAGAAGTGGTGATAGCTTTGGAAGATGGTATAATTGTAATGGTTATTCTAGTAACAAATGAGAAAAAGTCATATAAGATGTAGCATCTTACTAAATTTGCTGACTGAAATATAAACTCCTTTCCTTCCAAATTAAATTGTAGTTTGCAATATAAAAATCCAAAAAAAAAAAATTTTGTTTTAAAGAGGATAAAAAATTTCTTTCACTCCATAATGTGGATAACCTGTATTTGCAAATAAGAGGAACACAGGAACAGAGAAATCTTATTGTTTAACTTAATTTTTACAAAACTTTAGCTACTGGCTCTTTTTAGTGCAGTTTTGGAAATATGTCTTTTTTTATATAGATTGTGTGCTATAGCATTTAGCTGAGCATCTGTGAACATTTATCTGTGAACATCTTCCAAGGTGGCTACACCTTGACAAGATTTGAATACTATTTAATCCACATTTAGGTTTGTACATTCCCTTTCATCATTCTACATATCCCAAAAGTAGAAATGTAATAACAGTAATACTAATTACATAATTTCACTCTTCCAAAAGGCAGGAGAAACTAGTTATTAAAAGTGGGTATATATACTGGAAAACAAACAAACAAACAAACAAAAAAACCCAAACAAACAAAAAACAACAACCCATGATTTTTTTAATCTCTGTTTTTTGTCTCAACAGAGATCCTCCCTCAGAAGGGAGGATAGAGAAAAGGGAAAACTTAATGTTAATCATAATCAGGATAGCTGTAAGGATGATGAAGTCCAAGTTTGAGGTTCATATACTCTATTTGACTTCTATAAGGATCTTTTCCTCAGCTTCGTACTTGTTACAATGGAACCTAGCACATTTGGGAAGCTGGAGTCACAGAGGAAATTTGAAGGGAATTATGGTGTTCAATCTCTGAAAATGATACCATATACTCTAAGTTAAATGTGAGACAGCTTATAGCTTTGTCCCAAATAGGATATTTCTAAGTAATAACAGCTTGCCAAAGTTCCAAATTGAGGCCCTTTTTTTTTTTTTTTTTTTTTTTAATACTGAAAATAAAGTCGACTTGAATTCATTGGAAAACAAACCAGGTTTTTCAGGAGTCCTATAATTTATTTTTTCCAAGTTTTCCTCTTTGTGAATGATTGATAGGTACTTGTTTTCCAGGTAAAATCTACAATATTTTATTCAGGTTGTTAAAGGTTTTCACATATCTAGTTTGTCTTTTGCTGTATATTCCTTTGACACTATTTCTTTTTTAAAATGCATTCTTAATCAGAAAGAATATTTGATGTAATGTCCACATTTTCAATGCCATGTGTTTATTCACCAGTGGCCAGATAAGAATATCACCTTGACCATACATCTCGCTCTATTTCTTTACTAAACCCCATCATAACCAGATATTCCTACTACGTGATTATGACTTAAAGTTATAGGGAATTGATTTGTTGACTTAGTGTGCAGGGGAGGAACACTTAGGTTTTCTACTGCTGTTAAAAATGAATGAAAACACAGATTGATCTGTTCTAAATGTTGGTTTTGTTAATGTCTTTCTACTTCAGGAAAAGTTAGCACAATTCTTGAGTGTTAAATAGAATTTACCTTCAGCTTAACAAGGAGATTTGATCTCATTTTTCATAGAATTTTGGTTTGTGTGCTATGCATATTGTACACCCATGTCTTGTGCTTGAATGTGCATTGAATGCTGTCAGATTTTAATCTGACTCAGCAGAGTCACAGAAACAAGAAAATAATCTGCTTCCACAACAATTTACTAAACAAGAGATTTATATTATATGATTCATTGTAGAGGACCATATTATGGCTGTATCTTGTGAATACCAAACAGCAGTAGAACTGAAGTGCCTACAAAGAAAAGATCATAAGAAAAAGGACACCTTTGGGAGAGCCATTGTAGGAAAACAAACAAACAAATAAGCAAAAAAAACCCATAAACAAATACAAAGCACTGCACAGATTTTAGCTTCTTTCTTTCTTCCTCCCTCCCCTGCCCCCATTGCAAAAGTAAGTTTAAAAAAATGGCTAAAATCATCCTAGCATAGTCTGGCAATGAGTAGCACAGAAGGTAAGAATAATTCCAACACAAGTTACATGCTTCAGGAATTCAGGCTTGGCTGATGAAACTAAAGAACCTGTGGTACTCAGGAGATTAAAACTCTCATTAGAGGTTGTGGCCTTTAGCTTTTTCTTTAGTTGTTTCTCTAGGATTCTGATGCATTCAGGACCGAGATTAGTTTCTTTGCTGTATTAGGTACTCATTGCAACTGGGTGGAAGGAAGAAGGAGTGCTGAGCTGTAGAAACTGGATGAGGCGTGTGCCTTTTGTTGGTCCCTTGTCTATGCTGTTTTTGCACTTTTACTCTCCCTGCCCTTAGGAAATGTGTCTCCTGTCATCTTTAGGAATTTTTGCACTTCTAGCAGTAGACTGTCAGTTGCCTTTCTTGCTTTATGAATCTAATGTCCCTACATACTAAAATCTCAGGGAAATGGCAGATAATCTCTCAACCATGAAGAGAGTCCTTCCATCTGCGTGCTGTGATCTCAAAAGCAGATTCTTCCCCACAGAAACCTTCAGAGAACAGTTGCGATACAAGTCTTCCAAGAAAACACATACACACAAAAAATTGAATTATATATATGTTTAATTCCACAAATGTTTGCAGTTAGGTTAACTGTTTAATAAAAATTTGCTAGTTATCTTTTTTATTGGAAGGAATTTGCTGTACTTTTATTCTCTTCAGGATTTTGGGGCTGTTTGGTTTGGTTTGGTGGTTGGTTTTGTTCAGTTGTTTTTTTTTCCTAAGTAATTTAACTAACTCAGAACTGAAAGCATGAAATATTTGTGCTGCAAGGTTGGATTGTTTCTTAAATAATCAGACTGGATCTAAGAACTAATATTCGTTTGAATAACAAACACTAATGCGAAACAAAGAACAGTTAAAGTAAAACAAGCATTAAGATTAGGAACTTCAGGTGAAGAAATTCAGTTGAGTTCCACAAAGTTTGGTCCCCAGATTTCTCCCTCTGGAATAAGTGGCCAAAAGTCTACAGACTACTGAGATCAGTCACAGATGTGTCCATGCTGTGTTAATGCAATTGCCCCTTCTAAGGATGAGTGGTAGGAAATGTGAAGCTTGATATAGTGATATCCTGAGATATCTGCAGAGAGGGAAATGAAGGAAGATGGATACTGTAACGTGGGGACTGTAAGAATGGTGGAGTATGATGGTGGTAAGAAATGGTCAGTGAGAGTGAAGAGAAATATAGTTGAAAGGTGTTACTCAGTGGTGTTGCTCTTAGTTGATGCAGGCTTTTCTGTGCTGAATGGTTCACATCTCATTTTTCATGCCAAAGAGTAGTAGCTGCAAGAGTCCTCTGAGGTCCTTTTTGGCTTCAGATTCAAATTTATAGTTTACCATTGTCTCCATCCAGACTTACTCAAGTATGAAACTGGAAGAATGCAGTTATAGCTAGAATTGAAACCAGTGGTACAGGGTGAATGTCTCAGTGAGAATCTTAATAATGGGAGTCTGAAAAACCTGCTGAAAAAGGATTTCTAAAAAATTATTTCAAACATGCAGGAAAAAAAAATCAACAAAATCTCATGGTTCACAAAGATGAATATTTGTCTAAGTGACTGAAAGGAATTTGGGATTTTCTAAGCCACAGGCTTTTGGCAGTTTGCTCATTTTAATCCCATCAGAGCAATGCTCCACCCTAATAAAGAATAAAGCAGCAATAGAAAGGAGATAAAGTATCATTGTATTTTGCAGGACAGTTTTTTACTCATAAGCAGTGAGTGAATTAACAACAGAAAATGGAAAGAGGAATTAAGTCTAACCACATCTGGATGCTCAGCGGGTATCCACTTACTGTTTTAGTAAAATGTCTTCCTTAGCTCTCAAATTTGCAAATACCAGTCCCTTTCTGGGCATGACCAACACTTGTTTGGGAAGAGGACTTCTTCCAAAGAGATTTACAGTCCTGTTACATGTTCCTGCTTATACAGGCTGTAAAATAAATAAGCTTAAATATGAATCTTAAAAGTGTGTTAGTTATTATTGTTGATTAATAGAGAAATTTGTAGTCTCTTATGGATTTGCCTTTTTTTTCTTAAAACCATGAAATGTGCAATACAATTCTTTGTGGCAGTTCAGACTATCAGAGTTGGACTTGCACAAGTCTGCGTGTTTTCATTTACTTAAAGGCTCTGAAAGAATCCTTTTTCATGACAGCAAAATAAATGTGGAGTTTAAACAAAGCCGTATTGGGGCTGTTTGGGTTTTATTTTCTTCCTTGCCATATACAAGGATGCAGAATTGAGACAATAACTCACAGGTAAAATCTTCCCTTTCTCTCTCATGAGTTGCAGTGACAGAGACAATGATGCCCGTGAGTGGGTAAAATGACTATCGGTGCTACAAATCCAAACCTATACATTCACATATGTATTTCCAGTTGATTTCTTAATGCAAAGTAATTTTTTTATACAAAGTCACTCCACACATTTAAGAAATATTTAAATATTTTTAATATTATGGAGAGTTAAACAGAGATTGAAATGCTGCTCTTCTTACAAATATAAATAATAATAATATTTAAAAAAATCTGCTGACACAAATGTGTTAGAAACAAACCTATATAAAGGAGCAGTTAACCTAGAACTATTGTGGGATATATATTGTTTGACATACTTTCATATGAGCAAGCAGAAGTACCCCATCCTTTAGACTGTGGTAATGTGCCTTATTGTTAAATTCAATAGGAAAAGCTATTCATACTGTAGTATGATTGAAAAGAAAATTGAATCCTTTTGATGTTATAAATGTGTCTATTACTGCATGTGCACACAAATTTTCCATGGAAATTATGGTGAAAGTAGTGATTCTCCTAGAAAAATGCATTAGTGTTGACATGTCCAATTTTAGCCACATCAGAATATAAATACCTTTTAACCATGGTAAAATTGTTGAGAATGTATATAGTGTATCTACATAAGTCAGTTGTCTGTCTAAAAATATGTGTTCCTATAGTCTAGTTATGTTCTCTGTTTCAGCTGAAAGGGAAATTAAAAGCAGTGACTAACACATATCACTGTTTTCTCACAATATTGTGTTTAATATATTTCAGTATGTGGAGTATATTTTATATAGCTGTTCATGATTACTTTTAATTTTGAAAAACCACAGTATACTTAACAGGATTTTGGCTATGAAGCGAATTATGTGTAAGAGGTTGTCCATTCACTTGCATGGCAATTGGTTCTGTGTACAAAGTACTAAATTTTCCTGGTAATGGAGATAGTCTATGCTCCTTTGCATTGACAATTGAATAAAAAAGTGTATCCAATAGCCAAAGATTTATGGTAGTGACACTTTCAAAGTTTGCAGTTTGTCCAGGAACATAACTAGAATGAAAAATGTTTGGTTTTTTTTCTATCTGTGAAGCCTACTCTATGCTGTCAACTAAAATTACACACCATTTTAAAATGTATCACTCAGTGCACTTTGTATATTAAGGTACATTAAGTTATATGGTATAATGCAATAAGAACTAACCTGACAACAACAGACATGAAACACTCTGTATACTGTGCTGTAATTATATAAAAGCGCCAATGTGTTTAGGAGGGAAAACTTTGATTCTTCGGAGCTCAATTGGTGTAGGTATGGCAGGAACACCTCTTGTTGTTTGAACCCAAGGAAAAACACAATATATGTTCCTTGCTTGCTTTTTGGTTTGCTGTGGGTGGTATTTTTGTTGGGGTTTTTTGTTGTTTTTTATTTTTCAGGCTTAGTAGACAGAGATTTAATTTGCAGAGTATTCTAACTAACTTAATAAAATGACAGCAAACTAAAGAGCTCAGAACAGCTTACAGTTCCAGATTTAGACTACAATTTTATTCAATACCTGTATGGTTAGAATCTGTCCTAACATCAGTTTCTCATGCAACTGCAATGTGGTTTGTTTTTTTTTCCTGTAGAACTGTATCTAGAGGAGCAACCATTGGTCATTTTGGTATCTTTACAAAACAGAAGTCCAGATCTTAAACTGAAATACTCATAGGCTATTTCAGAGTGAAATATACTTTATATCCATCTGTTTTCCCTTGGTACTCGGACTTTGTTAGGGTCTCAGTACAGCTGACATGCTCTGTGACCACTTTGAAATGCTATTATTCCTCCAGTAGAATGATAATTTCAAAATCACCTTCATCTATAGTCAGTTATCTAATACATAAGTTTTCTGCTGTAGTACTCAAACACCTCTTCATGAAAATTAAACACATGAATCTCTGTCTTTTAACTCTGTTAGCATGGATCAACTATAAATAATTATCATTTGAGTGTAAACTATATCAATGGATACATATTATAAAACAGTGCTGATATTTTGGGAAATAATTATATATTTTTCTTTGCTTCCATTCTTTCACTCCTTACTTCCTCTCTTTCCCTCCTCTCTCTTTTCATGCTTGTCAGCTAAGTTAGTGTATCTTTTCTAAATTGCTCAGAATCCAAGTATGGGTGGATATGTTTACACAGAGTGAATTATGGCTGGATGCATTCCTATGTCAACATGTGCCACGTTGATTTCTTATAAAGTAGATCATTATTCTGTGTGGCATAAATAGTATTACCAGACTGATATGATTAAAGCCAGTGAGTCATTAATTAGCATCTAATTAAAAGAGACTACTAATGTGTCCATGTACAACAGTTATTGTGTTATATTTTCCTCTACAGAAAAAAGTGATTTGAGCTTGCAGGATAATGTTAAGTTACATGTCTTTTAATATATGGTATATAATATAAGGGGGGGGCGAGAGAGTGACTCTGAGTATGATCTCTCAATTTTGCTGGGAAATTCTGTGTTATATTTGAAGAAATGAAACCCTAAGTTATAAGAAAACTAAACTTCAGCAAGGGGTATCTAAGAATGCAAAAACCTTTTATCTGAAAACACTCAAAGTAGATATTTTATTGTTGTGTGATTATACTAACAAAGGAGTGATTTACCTGTTGATTCACACGGAATAGTCTTTTTGTGTAAATTCACTGTGGGGCAGGGGAAGAAACTGTATGAGTACAATGAACATGCTTAAGCCTAGACTGGGTCTTTCTCCTTTTCCCTGTCAATTGATTATTAACAAATCATAATGGTCTATTCAGAAGAATTTCATGTAGATGGATCATGAAGCATGGAGACAAAGGTTTAAGAAAATCCATAAAGTGTGGACAAAATATGTGTATGGGCCAGAGATCATTTGAGTTTGAAGGTTTGCTTGAACATGAATTAATCACAGTTTTACAGAATTGCATGTTATACACTCATAGATTCTTAATAAATAATTTTATTTTATTCCTCTGTTAAAAATGGATTATTAATGTTCATTTAAGACCATATAAATTAAACTGCAGTCAAAATATTATTAGCATTCACAATTTCTTCTTCCTGCTTTAAGACAATGCTTTAAACTTGGTCTTGTCTTCCATGTTTGCAGCCCATACTTGACACTTCTATGATAAAGGTTAGTGTGAAGGATGGAAGACTTTTTTCAAATAGAGATTTCAGAGGAGCTCTAATAACTCATGATTTCTACCAGGTTTTGAACTGGTAGAAATAATGATGCATCAGAAAAAGTTTTGTGGGAAGGAAATTGTCCTATGTTCAAAGCAGAATATAGGTTTATTTTTCATTGCCATCCAGGTTTTCAAAAAGGATATCAGAGTCTTGCCTACAGATTCATATGTACAGAAAAGAAAATGTAAAAATTGAACAACTAAGATTTTTTATAAAGTAAATTATGCTAATTCCCATACTTTAGACATTTAGTGTCTTCTAGTGTTTTTTTTTTAAAGTATTTGAAGTCTTTTAAACTTCAATCTATTTTAGATTTTAGTGGTTATCTTTGGTCATCTTTGTTCAAAAATGGGTTTCTTGACTGTTAACTATGTGTAGGTTTCTAATTTCACATTACTAATGACTTCTAAAGTTTATATGAAGTCTCTAATTAATGAGAGACTTTTAGATTAGTCTATTTTTTTTTATTTGGAGGTTCTCAAAGTGATTCCTAGGCATTCATTATTTAAGCACATTAGTTTCCTATCAGTATACAATAGGTACATGAATTCCAAGTTATATTTTTCATGTGGATAATTTTAGCCCAATCTATGAAGACATTAAGTTTAAGCTCAATGCAGTACTCAAGCTTAGGTACTTTGCTCCCTCATGTTGAGCCTTCAGTTAGAAGTTTAGATATTTTAGTGTAATGTATAAGAAAACCAGAGTGAGATTCAAAATTTCAAAGACAGAGCAGAGAATTAGCAAGTCTAAGATTTTGCAGCTCCTTCAGGGCTTTGATACTTCAGTTGTGGCTGAAATGAGTTGCATCTGTCCATTAAACACAGTGCCAAATTTAGGGTTAGGGCCTGCACTTTTTCTCAGTTTTAGTGGGACCCACTTTCCTTTCACGAGAAGAAAAATGATGAGAGGCACTTGCTCTGGAAAGTGAGACAACTTAAGGTGATTACTTTTGCAGTCTGAGATACTTCAATCCAAATCTTTGGTTGTTTAAGGCTGTGCTGGGTTGAAGCTGAAGAAATAAAAGTGGTACCTCTTAAATCTCTTTCAAAGACCTCAATTCTTGCCTTTAATTACTAAATCATTGTAGTTTTCTTCTCAATAGATTTTTCTGATTATGATGATTAGGGCTGTGATCTTTGTCAGACGTCAGTTAGGCACAGTTCCCTAGCTCATAGTCATGTCCATATGCCTTTCCTAGGAAATCAATAGTTCCACTATAGTCAGATTTGGAAATTTGTACTTTGTGGTTCTGGTTTGCTTGATCCGAAAGCTAGGAATTAGATGACCCTTCTTACTTTACATTCAAGTTTTCGAACTTAACCCACCACACCAGTGTTTTCAGTCTCTCATTGGCCAAAGTTAAGTTCTGAGTTTCAAGAGACTGTGAAGTTCTAAAAATATTGAGAAATTTGAAAAATAGGATGAAACCCAAATTTTGAGAAACTTGGAATTCAAATGTTTATGTGGTGAAATCAGCATTAGGACTTGGAAAATAGGTAGTTGAATCACTACGTGAAAGATTTTGCTTTGTCCAAACAAGCAGCTGTTTAACTGAGCTGCAAAATGCATTGTTTTGGATTCAGAAGAAAATTAGCTAATTCTTCTGATAAATCATTGGATGCAGGCAAATACATTTACCATCCCCAAATGGAAATCATTGCATATTATAAATATTAGCTTTTTCGTACTGATTTTTACCTTGTAAACCAGAAAGCTGAGAGTAACCATGAAGGGTATAAATCACAGAAACAAAATTGGCAGTCTTTATAAAGATGCAGTTCCCCACTTCTGGGATGCATTTCATGGAAACTAGCTTTGGAAGTATTGGCAAGGTAGGCTTTCAGGTAGGTGTGCCTATACTCACTTTTTACAGAAAAAAAAAAAAAGTGAAAATAAGGTGTTAGAGATGGATGCTCTCATGAAAAACACAGAAAGAAACCTATGTTTCAAATATGTTATTTTAAAACTTGCGTAGTATGTTAGATTCTGTCACCTCTTTAGTTGTGACAGACAGATAAATTTCTGTGAACTCACAAGCGTTAAGTATCTTAAGTTAATGTCTACATGTATATCCTTGCCCCTGTTACTTCTACAGTACCTATACAGTAGCTCTGCCTCTTTCACTGTAAGATTATGTGGCCTGCATTATTTTACATTTGTTGTGGAATGCACAGGACAGGAGACTGGTGTTTCAAGATGCCACAGAAGTTTGTTTCAGGGATATATCTGATAATAGTCATATAGATGCAGTTTTTCCGTTGAAATCCATGAAGCTGTGGGGATCAGCATCTCACAAGGGACTGCACTGCCACCTCATAGCAGAGGGTGCTTAATTGCCTTTCATCTTACTGGAGTTTTAAATAGAAGATACAAATTACTTTGTTTCTCATCAGTCAGCAAGCTGTTTATTGCAGTAAATGAGTCAGGCCCCTGTATTTCTGCCGTACTAGTTCAGAGGTCTACAGGTGTGATACCAACAATCAGAGATCTTATTACAGCCTGTAGGTGTAAAATTATTTTTCTTTCTTTGCATTCCTGCATAGATTTCATTTGCATTTTTTCCAGTATGCTTTCATATCCATCACCAGAAGTTCTCAGCAGTGATTATCAGCTTTTGTTGTTGTATGTTGCTTTTCTGCTATTTGGTAGAGTCTATTTTTAATATTGCCTCTGACTACTGCATGTGCAGGCTTGTCTCAGCAGTTCAATCCTGAGTGTCAGGCATTCAATTAAACAGGGTATTTTATTCAAGGGGACTGCAGTGTGTCTAACCCAATGTGTCTATCTGAGTGAGTAAGAAGGCAGGCAGGCAAATATTTCCCTTGAATACAGTATAACATCTGCAGCCAAATGTGAAAGGATCACAGGATTAGCTTTTCTTTAACACTATTATTTCCTTTCAATAGAGTGTAAAATTTTGAGGGGTGAAGTTTAATATTGGGTGTTAGTGCAGTAAAATTGGGTTTGTATGTGTGACATAGCAGCAATAAATTTCTGTATCAGTTTTGGATAATACCACTTGGGTATATGCGTTGTAGGTAGGGGGTTTTTTTGTGAGTTTTTGTGCGTGTTTTAAGACATGCATTTTCAGGTGTGTATATGCTGATCCATGTGTAATATTTTGAAAGTTTTACATTTCAAGCAATTTTTTCCCCCATACTTTTGAAATTCTTGACTTGGACACTGAAATTTGAATGTAAGAGAATTATTCATGTTATTAAAAAGAGTTTAACATTCCATACTTTATACTACAAGTATGGTATTAACAAAGTATGCTCACATGAGTAGTTATTATTTAAACTATAAACTTTTAAGAAGCTCGTGACCTGTTTTCAAAAACAACTTTATAAATTTAAGATCACAGCTATGTTTTCTTTTTAACTTCACCTAAAACATACCTCTGAGGCTCATCATCAGCATTTATTTATCATCTTGCCAGCATTACCAACCCCCTGTGAAGTTAAAAATAAATGAATGTATTTTAAAAACTTAAAAAATAAGATTTTGCCAGGTTCACTCATATTGGCTGAAATTGATTATTGATTGTTCCCAGGAGTAAGCCACTGTTGGACCAGAGGGGACAGAGATATTATACACCTGAGAGTGTGTTAAGCAGCTGAGGACTGAAGCTTTTACCCCTTCATGTACCCCAGCTAAAGATGGAGGATTGCACATGCCTATGCCGTAAAATACATTTAATTTACTAGACACCTAAAAAAATGTAAAGTCACTATCAAAACCAGGATTTGGGCTTATAATTTTTACCACAAGAAATAGTCTTGCTAAAACAGTTTGCCATCCAAGTGGAGCATATATTGTTACATATATTTTAATTTATATTTTGAATGTAAAATATCAAATGGTCTAAGTAGTGGGAATACTAATAGTTTACAGGTGATTAGAACAATGACAGCTGTGACTGTACATTTAGATGACATCCAGAGTGCTAACTACACCCATGATCTGAGTCTGCATTTCAGTTAATTGCCATTTAGTAGGAGTATTTTCCTCTGGAATTTATTTGCAAGTCAAATGACAGGAAACTGATGATGTAAAGTTCACAGGTCTAAAAAATTTAAACAGAACAATACAAGCCTAGTGTCTACATACAGTCCTTGAACACACAGTCGGATGAATGTTTCTTATATGAACAACCTAAGTGGAATTGACATTTCTGAGTGCGATTTCATTAAATAATGCAGCCCTGCCTGCATCCAACTTTCAAAGACAGAAATACAGTAAGACTGGTTCTGTTAGTATAAGTCATCTTTCATGATAAATTCTTACTTCTCAAGCTGTAATATATTTTTCAACCTTAATAGAAAAAAGTCAATAAGAATGACTTTTTCTCAGCGACACTGCCTCCTTCTCTTTTCAGTAAGGATAATGCATTGTCAAGAGCTGAACCAGCTCCTGCTGGTGTATTAATTAATACCACCACCTGGATCTATCAACAGCAAGACAGCCAGATTCACACTAGGGGATAAAAAACAATCTGCACCTTGTCAGCCCTGCCACACTGGGAATAGTCACAGGTCTGCAGCCCCTGGTAATTACTCACCCGGGTCTTCACACTGCCTGCATTTCCATTTTGATTGTTGACATTGCACAGTACTGCCTCATCTGCCTAAAAATGTGGGAAAAAGTGAACAAAGTGTGTCAGCCCTGGTAATTACACCACTGTCACCTCTCCCCACTATCGGACCCCATCAGTAAAATGATAGTTGTCAGTCTCCTGTTAACTGTTTCATTAAAAGGAATGATTATGTTAAGTTGAGTGAATGAGTTGACACTAAGAATCAACACATTCTGAGCAGCTGTGAAAACATTTAGAATGGATCTATGTACCAAGAGCCTAAGTGAAATGAGAAAGAACTATAGGTCGAACAAATTAATAAAGAAATGGGAAAAATATTAGTTCAAATTCATTTTATGTGGTTGGAAGAATAGAAAAAGAAAAAATAGAAAAGAAAAAAACTTGTATTTTTAAGGCTTTGCATATGTTTAACAGAAAACACCTATGAAATTGTGAACTATATGAACTATATATATATGAACTAAACTCCACTGAGAGGGATTCTCTGTGTTGTGTCAGCAAATTTACTTTTCCAATATATTTCACACTTTTTTTTTTAAGTCTTAGTGGTTTCCATCTGTTGGTATCAAACAGACCACTTCTTTCAGGACAGGAGAAGGAAATGTCAGTAGGTTCTGCATGAAACACAAAAACTAGGCTAAGAATATGTCAGCAGTTCTGACCCATATTAAAGGACTGACAGAATAGCCCAGTGCATGCTCTTGTTCAGGATTCCAAAGGATGAATTAACAGTGTTCGTTAAAACTCACTCATTTAGATATGTTGATATAGAAAGTATCATATCTAAACTTATTTACAGTATGGTTGATAAGCTGATTTGGGATAATGTGCCACAGATATGATTAGAAAACTTCAGACATGCTTCTACTTTGTTTCCTGAAACATTTTGCAACAAATAATATGGAAGGAATCTGTTAACAGTTTCAATAAGCAGAACCATAAGGCACTTATCCACAGAGATGTTAAAAGGGGATCTTGTTTTAAGGCTATGAACACCATCAATGCCACTTGTGCTTCTTGGAGGAGATAGAAGTTAGAAATCCAGGATAAGACTGTTAAGCTTGGTGCTACTTTTTTTCCATTTCTTAGCAGAACAAATTGTCAAGTGAAGATCAGCTATCAGTACTTTAGGTATATATGGGAAATACAGCCTTGCATGCATCAGAAAGATAATCATGGCTAAATAATGCTTAGCAAGCACATAATGGTGTTTGTAACTCAGATTGATCACCTGCTGTAGCAAGAAGAGGAGAATTCCACATTTGTAATCACCTTGAAGTCCTAGGTATCTGTTCCTCATGCCAGTAGCCAATAGGACTTGTGTATTTGTTATATTTTGTCAGATAAAAGGTAATATAGATATTTATAGCCAATTCAAAGTACAAGGATTCTCCCATACTTCTACTGCAGAGAACAACCACCCCACCAACCAAAGAGTTACTGTGAGCTTCAGAACAGAATTTAGATCCCTATAATCTTCATTTCTCATATGTAGCCTTATTATTATTGTTGTTGCTGTCAATATAATTATGAAATATGGATACTTAAAATGTCCACAAGAACTATTCCTTTTCATGGTCAAAAATGCAAGGTTTTTGTATCAGAACATTGCAAATAGGTTCAAAGGGAATACATAGCTTTGACGGCGGGAGAGTACTTCCTGGTGATTTATTTTCCAAAATCATTGTTTGAGGAACACTTAGATTACCTTTGGAGCCTTCATTCTCCTAGGTAAAGCTGATTAAATAATGTCTGTACATTGAGATGTACAGGAAACAGCTAGACAGAAACATCTGCAGGGTTTACTCCCAAATATTCCAAGAAGTAAAGAAACTCTTTGTCTCTGCCACAGCCTCTGCAGCAACCTGGTATGGATCAGTTCATTGTGCAGATAAAACATATTTTTGCCTTACAACACTTCTCGTCATTTCTACAAAGCATCTCATAGGTTCTTTAGTCAAGGCAAGGACAAAACTTTCAAACAACACAGAATTTTCAGTCAAACAGAATCATTATATCGATACAATATTCCCCAAATAGTCATAGATGGCATAGAGGCAGCTGTTGGGAGGGCAGGAGAGGTTAAAGGTTTAAACTTCAAAATTTTCAGTTAATCTCTTCCATATTTTTTAACCTTCGGTACCTCCTGCCAACCCTGTGTCAGGATGCGTGGTGATTACATGTGTATGGAGTGCAATGGATCAAAAAGAGTGCTGAATGTGTAGCTCTTGACTGCTTAGGAGGTGGAAGAGTTCTCTGGAGTAGAAAGTGAGGCAAGTGTTGTTCCTTATACCATACTTGTCAGAGTGGTTTGTTTCTCAGGAGGGCCAGGATGGTTTGGTGTGGCTTTTAAGGACTGTAAATTCTGTGCTCCAAAATACCATGAGTTATTAAGTTCTGTTTCCCACTGTTAGTTGGGGAGGATGATGACCAAACCAAGAAATTGGGAGGTGTCTTATTGGTTTATTCCTTGCATTTATTCCTAGTATGCTTATGCTTTTCTTATACCTGGTGCCAAAGTAACCAGCTGTGTATTACTTTATGTTTACATAATGCCACACCAAGGAATTCTGAAAAATGCCGTAAGTAACAGTTAAACAAAAACTTTCAGCCAAAAATGGTTAATGCAAAATAAATTGTAAGCCAGATGCAGAGAAGTGCCAGAGACAGCAAAATTACCGCATCACAATATTGTCAAGTACTTTTAAAAATTTTTGATTTTGTTTTGGCTTGAAACTATTAAGGTTAATGAGTGTGATCTTGTCTCATCTTCTCTCATCTTGTAATTGCTGTGGCATGTCACAAGCCCTTTACATAAAGTCATATAACAGTAATAAAAAAAGCTCTCAGCTTGAACCAAACAAGTCAGTATTTCTACTGCAACAAAGTATGGGAGCTGGGTTTCTTTAACCCAATGTGTACTATATCAATAAGCTCAGGAAAAAGAGGAAAATGTCCTTTTCATCAGATATAATTATTTACTAGCCATAAAGCAGTCCACAAATAGATGCATCCTTGTTATCTTGTATTCCTCTTCTTTCCTCCCATCAGAGCTCCAAAATCCAGGAGTACAACATTGTGCTCCTGTCCTTAACAATGGTGATTATGGACAAAAAACTAGTGAACATTCATAGGGACTAATCTACTATACAGAACTGTCATGAAACTGTTTTTAAGGAGGGATCATTTGCATTTGAAACATAAAATTGTTGACATAAACCATTCTCAGTATATTGTTTTGAGTTACAAACTTACTCTGTAGGGTTTTTGTCCTAAGTTTGTTTTGTCATGATAAAACTTTAATTGATCTTCTCCTGCATATTTCCCCTGACTTTTTTTACTTTTAATCTATTCTTAAAGTGCTTATTTGAATTGAAAGCTAAAGACAGAAAATGTTTTACTCTATTAAAATTTTTCAAATATAAAGGCAGGTATCTATTCGGTAGAACTACGTTGCTGTGGAATATACACCTAGAAACACACAGTAATCGGATATAGACAGAAGTCTAGGAATTATGTTTTGCTAATTTATGCATTCTTCTATTACAGCTTACCCAAGTAAACCACTGCAGCTCGAATTAGTGATTTTAAACTTGTATTTATACATCGACTCTTCTGGCACTGTTAATACTTTATCTTCTGTATTTCTTCCTTGAAATGTAAAAGATTTCTGACATTAAAGGCAAGTAACACATAAGTGAAAGTCCAACATACACTATGTTTAAATCAAGCAACAATTAACATATACTGACTTGTGGGACGAAGATTCCCAAATTACACATATTTTGCTAGCTATTTTAGATTTTTTCACACACTTGAAAAAAATAAAACCACTTCTAACAGCTTTTAGTAGATTTTAAGTGTAGTTTACATTCCCCTAGGTGATAAATATAAACATTGTGTATAATAAAGACCAAAATCTGGCCTTGACAAGTTAATTAGAACTAGAATTCTGGGGGTTTTTGTCCCTCTCACTGACATATTTTTCTCACAAAAGTCAAAAGAAATTCAGACCCTGTTTCTTGTAATTTTATGGCCTCTGTGATTTAGTCTACAATGGTTTTGTGCATTCTTTTTCCAAAGCACTGGCACTGTATGTTTTCATGAGTAAGAGAAGATGAGCATTTGATTTATCTCTGAACAAGAGAAAACTGCAAGGAAGAGTCTAAAACTACATTATTTCTGCAAAATGTGTTGTTCAGGTTGCTGCGTTTTTTCTGCAGGAAGCTACATTAAGTAAGCCTAGAAAAAGATGTGAGTTTAAAACTACTCATTCTTGAATATTTTGGTTATCAGAAAAGAGTCACAAAGTTCTGAGAGGGATATTTGTTCTCTATCTTCCCCACCCACGCCTCCTTGCCCCCAGGATACTGTAAAAAACCCACCTTCTTATATTTGAGAGACTTTACTGAAAATTGTTGAGATAAAATACAACAACCTGAAAGAAATTACTTTTTTTTAGAAAATTGCAAGGGAATGGAAATAGACATTTTAAAAGAACAAGATTCAACAAGAAGTAGTTATGATATTGTTCTGGCAGACAAAACAAGATGTCTTCAGCTCAGATTTCTCAAGATCTGAGGGAGGAAATCTATGACTCAAAATATCCTTAAAATGTTGGACCATGTTCTGCAGTTTTCAGGCAAGGAACTGCTGCAGTGAAAGTTCAGTTCTATGGACATTTCAAATACGGAGAAAGTAGAATGCACTGAGATGAAGTCTTTGGGTATAAAATTGTAGAGAGAGATTCCCTTATCACCTCTGCCACATGCCATACTCTATCTGGATCTTGCTGAGTTGAATCAGGAAAAAGTCTGTATGTGCTTCAACTCCTTCTCTAACATGGAGAATAGTAATACTTGTATTTTGATCTCACGTGGCCCTTGGAGTGGGTGCTGCTGTGAAATTGCTATCATCTAGAATATTGTAGTCAAAAGATAATTAACATTTTTAAGTAACGTCTTGCAGTGTGTTTTGACGTTTTCCTTCCATTTGCATTTTTAGTCAAATATCTCTTAACATTAGCCACATGTAAAATTCTCACAATTCCTAAGGTTGCAAGGCCTAGATGATGATACCTGTTTGGCATCACATCCATAGTAATATGCTGCTGTTCTAACAGTGTCCTGCAATTATGAATTAATACATTTTGAGCAGACAAAATCATTCCACTACTAACATGTGATGATTTGGGATTTTGGTTCCTCTGTGTCTGTAAATAAAGCAAAGGTTTTGGTGCTTTTCTTAAATAGATAAACATATATATTTTATACGACCTTCAATAAACTTCATACTCTTTCTTCTTCATTAGCAGATTTCAGAGTTGGGAACAAGAAAAAATAGCTCGAGCAGGTAGCAAGGTGCTAACAAATGAAAAAAATACTTATTTTGGCATATTTTTTTCTAACTAAAAGATATGTTTCACTACCATTATATGGAAATCACCCACACAAATAACTTGCATGTCAACACAGAAAATTAACATGTCTATTTTTAGAGATCCTAACTTTTAAGCAAATACATTAGGGACAGACAATATGCAACATAAACTGCATGTATGTAAGTGGATTTCTGCAGTGACAATATATGTATTTCTTTGAACAATATTTATTTCCACATCTTTCCAGTTCTCAGTTGCTTTCTTTTCTTGAGGTCTTCAGTCCAGCTGTATAAAGTTCATTTGTGAGCTGCATATAAAAAGGAGGCTCCCTTGAGCGAGGAGAGCTCCTTTAATCGTTGTGCCTGTGGAGGATTCAAAGTGAAGTGAGAGGATTGCTTCATAGTGTCACAATTCCAGTGATTTAAAAGAATTAAAAAAAAATAAAATAGGCTTTTGTTGATTTACCAGGACATTGCTTTTTCTCTGCTAATAACTGGGATTTCCATGACCTGTTTTGCACCATTTAAAAAGACAAAACCTCCAAAATTGTCAAACAATAATCAAAACTAAGTCAGGACAATTGAAGTAGTGTACTGAAACTGTCTTAGTTTTTTTTGCTGCACACTATAGCTGTGTATTCTGTTTTTTATTCCCCTCCAGACTTCTTAAAATCACATTGTTATCTTAGTCTTTGAAATGTAAAAATGCTGGGACATCAAAGAAATATTGTGATGGTCAAAGAAATTTAGAAGGAGAGTGTATATAATGAATACTTAACACTGGAGCTTTACTTCTTTTTTTTTTTGTGAAGACATCCATTGTAGCAACTTAGAGCTGGAAAATGAGGCATGAAATTGTTTGTAGAAGGTTCAGTAAATTGAATGTTAAGCATTTGTATGTTTGCTGCAAAACCAAGCTTGCAATTTTAGTCATAACATGGGTATCTTTGCATTTGTTCTGTAGCTTGTTAAACAAAAAGCAGATAAGAAAAACTTACAGCAGCAGAGAAAAACCTTTGAGGAATATAAGAAGAATACAAAACTCAACACATCAGGAAATAGAGATGGGCACAGCTTCCTTAATTAAAGTGGTGTCTTAGTCTAGCTGAGGATATGAGGAGCACAGTGAATTAACCTTCTCCAAACTTCTGCAGTAGGATCCAAACATTCCATATAATCCAGAGCCAGACAGGCTGCCATTACACCACACAAAGCTACTCCATTCTTCTGCTACCATGTTAATACAGCTTGTAGTATTCAAGGTTGCCTATTTAAAGCTTGCTTCGCCACCTTTACCAGTGTTCTTCATTCCAACTGTACTTGCCTTTTAGGAATGTTCTGCTTGCAGGTGTCTGATCTCTCTTTTCTGATTCTGTTGCCTTCAATGAAGATTGCCTGTTGTATATAACTTTTCCTCGGCTTAGTAGTAAGTTCTATCTATCAGGTGCTGGGTAATCCCATTCTCCTGTGACAGAGGATGTCATATTACCTGACGTGTGAGTAGATGTACGTGCACTTGAGTCTTGTGAAAATATCAGTGTAGGGAATGGTGTTTTTTAAATGGCAGAGGCCTCATGGGGTGACCTGCTAAAACTATTGTTTTTCTGTTTAACCCAAGAAGCACCTGGAAGAGAGGAGATCATAATGATATTAATGTTTTCTTAGCCTGGAGTTAGTCCATGTGCTGTAGAGTATGTATCACAATTTCTCATATTTTTTCTCCATATACATCTGTATTGAGGTTGTTTTAGAGATCTGTCCACTTGGAAAGTTGTAGAATTTTTTTCAACAGCTGTAAATTGTCAATACATCTTTTCATGCCTGCAAATGTACATTTGCTTATGTGGACAATACTGTGTTATATTTTTTTGTGTTTCACCAAGGCAACTTCATATTACATATCTCAATCACAGGCATCTACAGAGACTCCTATTGTTGCAGACTGTGTCTTAGAATTCTTTTTGACTTGTTATTGTCTTGTACAATTTTTCTTTTTGTTTCTTCATCACTTTTAGATAATTGTTGACATCTGAGGAAAAATATACATTCAGACCATTAGAATATTGCTGCCTGATCTCAGTTCTAGTCAGCCACAAGAAAGCTAAAAAAAAACACTAGAGGAAGAGAAAATTGAAAGGCACTGATAGATAATCACTTTTTCTATGCTGCTTGTTGAAAGATCAAGAATATATTATCTAGAAAATGATTTTCTCTTTCTGGTCTGATTTTTGATCAAGAGATCTCCATACCCATATGTTTTAATCTCTCTGTAAGTTTAACATAAACTGTTCTCCACATTCGCTAAGGTCAATTTGGGTAATTTACCATGGTGTTTTAGTTTCTACTCTTGTCAGTGTCAGTGAAAATATTCTGTGGTTTTGTACAATGCTTAAAAGACTGATAGACTTTTCAAAAAGCATTATTTTTTGCCTTTTTCTAACAAGAAAGCAGGAATGCCAAGAGTTACTATAGTTACCTGAAGTTATCACAGGTAGCTGTGAAGAGGGTAGAAAAAAAATTGGGTTTGTTTAGTTTTCCATTGGGGATTCTGTCAATACTAAGATCCTGATACATCCAAGCCTTGTTTTCTTTTTAATTTCATTGTACAAACATCACTCACAATATATTGTAACAGGCATCTATTTACAGGACACATAACAAATATGAAATATGTTCTTCTCCTTCAAGAAGGACTTGAAAAGTAAGTTAGGAATAGGCCCAAGCAAAAATAAGGTGGAAAAAATAATATGTTGTTTTTTTGATGTTGCTCTTCTGCTTTCTTGCTTACTTATTTCCTTTGTACTCCATGCTGCTGTTCGACTTATGCTCTCCCTTTTCTGTAGACTTGTGCAAATACTGAATCTAAAGTTGTTCACACTTAAAATTCCTCTGACATGTTAATTTTTTTTTTATTTGGAGGATAGGTTCGTAGAGGAATTCTAGTTGAAGTAGTAAGACCCACAAATTATTAGAAATTATTAAAACTAGAGCACTTTACACATACAGAATCTGCATCTCCTAGAAATTTTTAATGATTCTGCATATTCCTAATTTGGGGATTAAAAGAAAGATGCTTTATCTGAAACAGAATATATGATATGCAGCATGTCTCTTCTTTAGGCTACGTTTGCTTTCTAAATATTTGTGCAGATATTGGACTTAATTTTATATATTTCCTGTTCATTTTAATTAATGTAGAGAAAGTAGGTTGGATTCATCTACATTTTAAGTAATTACTTCCAGGAAGAGAAACCTAGCTGCTGCATACACGGGCAAGCTCAGTATGTGCTTCTTCACCCTATCAGGCCCAGTGCAATTTAGTCTCCCATTTATGCCAAGACATCTTAAAGCAGAGTCCTTCTATGATATCAGATCTGAGAAAAACATTTGAGAATATTGAGAATCCCATGAATTTACAACCCATTTAATGAGAATATTTTCATGAAGCTGTGATTCAAACCAAAATGTCACTGCAGAGAGGACTTAATTTTCATGTGGGTTGAAAAAGGTTCTACCTAATGGATTTGTATGGACAGGAATTCTCAATATATCAAAAGAAACCTGATAACTTCCCTACACATATCTTTGATTCAGAATAGTATTATCAGAGGAAGACTCCTAGTATAGGCAGAGTTGATGAAAAATATACTGTTATCACTGTATATGTTTGGTATTTTGTAGCAAATGCATGTATTTGTTAAAAAAAAATGGAAATTCTGCTGCTGTGCATGGATTCCTTCAGACATACTCCTCAGATATACTTATCTGCCTGAATTAGAAGAGATCTCATGTGTCACTGTTTTTTCAATGTTCATAACTTAGATGCTGGCTTTATATGAAGTTTAATAATGTTATGAACCAGATATAAAATAAGTGTGTGTAGGTATATACATATAATTCTTTATTATCATCTCTCTGTAGATGTATTTCTCAGGACATTAAGTACATACTTTAAAGACTCAGTGGTAATTTCAGTCTTCAGTACAATACTTGAGAGGGCAGTTAAAGAAAATCTATTATCCCTTTCTCCCTCAGGAAAGATAGGAAGTATGGCAAATTAGTTCCTATTGCTAAATTACACTTTATCCTGCAGGGGCAGTTAAAGACATTTCATTCTTATGTCATATATTCTGACTTTTGTCATTCACTGAGAAGATACTGGTTTACACAGTAAACAGGGAAGGTAATGTCCAATCCATTCCCCTCTTATTTGCATGCACATCCACATATTATAATGCCACTTAATTTCATCCTTAGTTTCGTTTAGTTCAACATATGAGATGAGTCTGGGCTTTGCTTTCTTTGATTCTAAGGGACAATATGCCAAATACATGCTTGGCCTGTGTGGGGATGTATAATATTTGCTTCTTTAGGCTGTTTGATGAAAGTTGATGCCAGTTCAGAAGTTCCAGAGTTTGAGGACAGAATGAACATATTCTTTATGAGCAATCAGAAAATGTAAAGTTGATTTTTACCTTTTTTTCACTGGTATGATTGCGACTAATACATTATGCTCTGCAATTTTTAGTTCTTTATGACTTAGTAGTTTAAACCTGTGCAACAGAATTCACGGTAGGATTACTCCTCCTAATTTTTCTTTATTGTGCAATGATGGTAGTTATTACATAAGATAGCTAATCACAGAGAGCCTTATTCAAGGTATTCATTCCTGTCCACTCATATTTACACCATATATAGAGTAATATTTTATAGATTTCTGACTGCCCTCATCCCTAATGTGGGGCCTAAGAATGTCGTTACTTTTTCTGTTTTGATACATGAAGATATAAAACTTCCATGTGTACAAAGGTTTAAATTAAAAAATAAAGGGAGAGACAGTATAGGTAAATCAAGCCTGTGGTAGATTTTACACTCAACAAAGGAAATAGGTAAAGACACATGACTATATATGGCACCATAAGCTCAGCCAGTGGGCAAACTAATCTACACTGGTCCCATTCTGAGTCAGCAGTGTGCTCTTGTGGTAAACGGTATCCTGGACTGCATTAGCTGGAGTACTGCCAGCAGGTCTATGATGATGATTCTTTCCCTTTTCTCAGCACTGGTGAAGCTGCACCTGGAACAGTGTCCTGTTCTGGCCTTCCCAGTACAAAAGAGAGATGGATCTGTTTCCTAATGGCCAAGGGCCAATAAGATAATGAAGGGACTGGAGCACCTCTCATTCAAGGAAAAGCTGAGAGAGCTGGGATTGTTCAAGCTAGAGAAGAGAAGGCTTGTATGCTTATATATATTTTAAGAAGGTTTATATACTTATCGATGTATATAAATACTTGAAGGGATAAAGAAGGCATAAAGGGGCTCTTTTCAGTGGTGTCCAGTGACAGGACAGGAGGAAATGGGCACAAACTAAAACATGGGAGTTTTCATCTAAACATCAGGAAACTCTTTTTCTACAGTGAGGGTCACTGAACACTGATCTAGGTGTTCAGATCAGAAACTTTGTGGAGTCTTTCCTTCATCCCTGGAAATAAATAAAAAACTTCTGGATATGGTCCTGGGCAGCCCACTCTAGGTGGACCTGCTTGAGCAAGGCAGTTGGACAAAGTGACCTCCAGAGGTCCCTTCCAAACTCAACCATTGTGTGATTCTGCGAAGACTGAAGATAAATTACAATTTTAAGGGCAAAACCAATTTTCGTTCTCAGAGGAAAGTATAGGCTACAACTGTTCCAATTTCAGGGACTCCAGTATATGCAATGCTTACTATTCTTCTGAGTACATATTTCTTAATCAATTATTTAGTCTGAGCTCCTATTTCAGTCAGCAACATTTGGGAATGAATCTAAGATCGATAAGTTTGGGGTGCTGAAGGAAAGAAAAAATCATGACGACCAATTTTATGTACTTCATTAATTCATTTAAATAGAGGTTAATTCTAATAATGAAGGATAACAGAAGTTTCTCTTCAAAGATTTACTTGCTTTGTAAGTATACCACTCCTTTATTTCCTGTACTCATGGGAAAGAAAAAACTTCAAAGAATTTGGTATTTGATTCTGAGAAATATACAGTCTCTTAGCCTGTCTGCCTCCATAGGCAGAGAATATCCCTTTATTGGTGAATCTTAGGCTTGGCTGGCTTGGCTGCCAAATGGCTTTGCCTCTGTGGTCTGTTCTTCTTTTTAGTATTAACATTCCAACTGCAGTTAAATCTCAGTCGTGACTAGGTTTCTGCTGTGCTAAGTGCTTTATGGACATGTGCCTCTAACAAATTAGAAAAAGAGGAAAAAAATAGTAGTTCAGGAAGTCAGTGGCAGGGCTGGGAATGGAGTCCATGCCTATATTTTGTACTAATACTGTGTGTGTGGGAGGATGCTGGATGCCTCTGCGTCCTTCTTCCCAGCCCACCTCCCATATGCTTAGACTATCTACTCCAACTCTGTAGAGCAGGAAAAAACATAGCAAAAAGTTTATTCATGTTATCCTTTCAAAAATCCAGGAAAGTTAATACTGCTAGAAGTTACATAATTTGCACTTCTTGAAGTAACTTTGGAGGAGCAGCCATGGGAAGCCACATACAATGCTTTGTGCAGATCTGTCAGGAAAATACATCCTAGAGAATATAAGAAGGAAGACTGTAGAGCCTTCTGATAGAATGAATAGGACTAACTTAGTTTTGTTTCTTACCTGTAGCATGTGTTTGTGCAGAGAAGAGTACCTGATTATTCTGTAAACCTTCAGACAAATCCTACAGAAAAAATATAGTGGGATTAATACTAATTATATAATTTTAGTTTAAAGAAGTATCAATTAAGTTCATAAATACCTCTATAGCATACATGATAGAGGTTAATGATATTTTTGAATTTAAAATATTTTCTTCTTCTGCCAGATATCTTTGTTTTAAACAACAAGAGAGAAGCATTACATAAAACCTTCTGTATTATAAAATCTAGAGATCCAGGAAGACACTTGCTCTTCTCTGTTTCATAGTACCTCTTAGTTTGATATAGAATTTGTTTTAAAGTAATTTGGGGTTTCTGCTGGGCTATTTTAGGGTCAGTTTGTGAAGTTTTTGTGTTCACTCTAGAGCCTTTGTCTCAAGTAAATCACACAGATGTATTGAAATTACTCCTGCGAGTAACTGCTCAGCAGTATGAAGAGATTGTTTCTAGACCCAGCCTGGTCCTGAGGTCTTGGTCTCCTTGAGGAGGCAGGGGATGGTATTACAACTTTGAGATGGTCCATTATTTTTTTCCATTTTATAATAAAATATTTAAAGGTTTCATTAATCATTTTTCTGTATTTCAATATTTGACTTTCAATGTCTTGAAAAATCCTACCTTTAAGTTTTATTGCAAGCTTGAATTCTGAAGATTCTTAACCCAAATCCCAAAACTGATTGGGATATTCTGATGTTCTAACAATGCTTAGCTCCATTACAGACAACACTACCTATGCTTCTCTGTGCTGAGCTGTACATATCAGCTATTATATGTCACTCTGAATAGAAAAGGTGAAAATCTAAATCTCTTAGAGACAACACTGTGTAGGTATGAATTGATGAATTATTTAAAGAAGCACCCTCTTATTTACTAACAAACAATAAGTCTAATAAGGAAGTGGGGTGGGTTTTTTTTTCTTTTTGCTTTTCTTTTAAAGAGATAGAGTCATTATTCTGTGTTACTCCAGGAAATTTTTTCTATGATTAGAAAGCAGTCATATTTCATATCATACAGATACCTTTTGGGCCTATAGGATAGAAAACATGTTGATAATTTCTTATTGGTTTCTGGATACTTCCTATCTGTATTTTAAGTGAGCTTTTGTTGTTCCTGTTAACAACAAAAAGCTCAACTGGATCCTCAGCTACTTAGTAACAATGGCCCAATTTTCATCTCCGCATCCTTTCATTTCAAAATTGCTTGTGCAGGTGGTTGCTGTACAGCTCTTTTCCTTTTTTACCACAACTATAATGCCTGTGATTTGTTATCAATCTAGTTTTAGACCAGGCCTCTTTTCAGGGATTACACTAGCTGAAGTCTGTCATGAGTGATTCTTTGCTGACCACTGCCAACATCCCACAGGAGTGTTCCCAGCTCCTGAGTAGCAAGTCTGACTGCCCCTTTGATGCTGTTGAAGTCTGTTCTTTGCAGCTTTCTTGGCATCAATGTTCAAATACCTTA
Organism: Lepidothrix coronata; assembly: GCF_001604755.1. NCBI lineage: Eukaryota > Metazoa > Chordata > Aves > Passeriformes > Pipridae > Lepidothrix > Lepidothrix coronata. The sequence continues at coordinate 15,513,412 of NW_016690181.1, read as the reverse complement.
CTTTGTTGATTCTGAAACAAGTGGTTGTCCAAATGAAGTTGCAGGCCATTGCCTACAATTTTAAAAAGCTATTTTTTCCTCAATAGGTCCATGCCTTGTATGTTCCCTTTCTCCTAACCTCTCTGTGTTCTTCCTCCCCTTCTTGTGTCTTTCAGATGTATGGCTAAAAACTGATCATGAAAAGACCTCACATTCCAAAACACTATATTCAACTGTTTGCTTTTATTACCATCCTCTTATTGACAGGAAAAGGACAGGGAAAATGGAGTGTTTCTGGTTGGGAAATCATATTCTACTTTCATAATAAGTGAGAAAAATTATGTCAGTACCCTCTATTAATATATTAACAGGTACATTTCTACCTAAGTAATTACATGTATTACAAATGATACACAAAACCTCACAAATTTTTCTAGCGATACACCCCAGTCCTGACCCAGATCAGTTGTTTCTGATCTCATTGAATTCTCATGTGAACACACAATATGTCTATGGTCTTTGAGACAGAAACGCAGTACTATTTCCAGGAGGTGGAGTACAGACATTCACTTCACAAATTATAGAGCAGTTATTAGATTGTAACTGTGGGCTTGAAAAGGGAAAGCTACTGAAATTTTCAAACTAATCTTGTATCAGGGTCACTCTTCCTTGGCACTTATTCACAGGAATGCTTTGTTTTTATTTAAGCATTTTTACATGAAGACTAAGTTATTCATACAATGTTGGGTTTTTTAAATCCTTTTGATAAAGAACAGTGATTACAAGTGCATTGTGAGCTGCTTTGCCTGTAATATTGTTAAGATGAAGCAATCAAATAGCATCAATGTACACTAGAAAGGGAAGGAAAAAATAAAGGGAAGACAACCCTACACTACAGCATTGTGACTAAAATTCATCCTGTTTTCCCAAATCCATTGTAGGCATTGCATCAGGAATTTTGAATTAGTGAATACCTGCTCATGGCAAAGTTGAATTCCTTACTAGTGTTTTTAGCTTGTTTTGGTTTCCTTTTTTTTTTCCTAATGGGATTTCAGTTATGAACTTGTTTGTGTTTACATTAACAGGCAAGTGGAAATGCACAAACTGATCTGCTTCTCAGAACAGTCTTGAAGTATCGTAACTGAACTCCCAAACAACAAAGGACACACCATCATTACCTGTTTTGGGAAACCTGGACTATACAGATTAAAGTTTGGGGGCTTGGCAAGTGGAGGCGGGGTGTTGTTGGAGCTTTTATTTGGTGAGGAGGAGGGAGGTTGTTGCATTTGAGCACAACAGCAGATAATGAAGAAAGGTACTTTCCTCCAAAATTGTTCCATTTCTATTTGGCAAATATTGCTCCCTAACTTCTTTTTTTTTTTAAAACAGAAGTTGAAAATATAAAGTACAGAACTACTTTAATATGAAGAAGTTTAACAAAGTTATTGTCTTATAGGATACAGTAGGCATACAGAGACAACATGTTTGCCAGCCATCTGTTGGCCACCTCCTCCAGTAGTGATTAAGTCATCAAATAGATAGCACTAGAAAAGAAGATGCTTATCATGAGTGCAGGCATATTCCCTCCAGTAGAGGGCATTGATACATGAACATATAAGCCTGAATTTTTTGGGAATAGTGTTAACAGGAGACAGAGTATAAGCATGACAACAAATCTTTTCTCCCACTGTACAAATCAAAAATTGAGTGTTGTCATATTTGTAACTATGTTTTCACTTATGTCTTGTTTATCTCTCTGGGAATGGGAGAAACAATTTTTATTTTTTGGCTGTCCACATACAATATGCAACAGGAATTTAAAGCAAATGCCAGTGGTAAGCAAAAGAGAATGTTTTTGAGGACAACTGCAATTCAGAGCCTACGGATATAAGAGAAAACAGCCCTTGGTGTATATATGAGCTCAGTAAAAACTGTGACCTAGCTATAGATGAACCTGCATAGGCACAGGGAATGGCTTTAGGGTCATTAAAGTAGAAATGGTTCTTCATATAATTAAAACAACATGTCTTAATGATAGTTTTTCTGATTCTAAGTGAGTAAGGATTATAGGATCTGAGTGCAAAAAAATTGTGTGCTACTAAGAAACAGAGAAGCATATCACTAGGAGATGGCTAGCTGATGAACTAGTGTGATAGAGCTGACCAGTGACAGCACTGAAATCCTGGGTCTTGGTCTCATTCTCCAGACAGTAAATGTTCTTGCATTCCCCTAACAAACAGTTCCTCAAAATGTTGAGTCCTGTTTGCAGACCTTCTGTCATAAAGCTGTAATGAGACTCAGTGGAAAGCGATAATTCAGTGCAATAGATATTTTGGGAGATGCTCTCAGTGCTAGATGATGCCAATTCAGTCTCTTGCACTCAAACAATCTTTTTCGAAAGGTAACATGGGAAGGAAAATGTCCATAAGGATGTTATTAGTGATCAACATACTTTTTTTTTTGGAGTCTACAAAAGATCTGGGGATATTTTCCCAGAGGAATGTGTTTAGTTTTATAGCTCTGTTTCCTTATGCAAGTAAGTGACTGTGTGATCTAGCAACCTGAGTTGAATAGCCAGTCCTTTAGGTCTTTCACAGGCTATGAATACAGTAAGAGCACTCAACCCTTCTGAAGATATGCAAATGTAGGCATTTAAAAGATTTACATTCATCTTTCACAGGCCTCAGAAATATAAATATGAAATATCCAGAACCTTGTCACTTCAGTAATAATTAAGCTGATGGCCTATTATGTTCGATTGCAAATCAATATAGTATCTTTTGGTGCCACTTGAGTTCTTGAGGGTTGGCTTGGGTCCAGCACTAGTTATACAATTGAAGAGCTGCAGCTGCATCGAAAACTTCTCTGCCATTTCCATTCAGAAAGAATAGACTGGTAACAATGGTGGCCAGCCTCTTCATAGTAATTGTGTGCAAGTACACATTTTGAAATAGTGTTTTTGTTCAGCAGGTGCTGTTATTTTAGTTTAATTTGAATTTTGAAATATGGAGGAGAGAAGGGGCCTAATCTTAACAGCATCTAACCTACAGCTGTTCAGAACAGGACAGCAAACAGCATATGTTGCTTAGATGAAAACCATAATTGCTTATTCTTCCTGGCATATTAGCAGGCCAGTGCTGAGCCTCTTAAATTATCTAGCATTTTCAGGCTTTTACTTTACAAAGTGATCTACAATACTCTGGAAGAACAATTCTAGAACATCTGACTGTAAGTTTTCCCACAGGCAGCTACTTGGTGTTTACTTCAGAAAACACAGAATGGATAGAAATAGTTCTCCAAGGCAGTGTCAGAAGCACTGATCTCCAGAAATATTAGTGCGATGCATAGTCTATATTATTTCAGTCCACTGCAAAAGCTGAAGAAATAGCTTGTAAAACAATGATTTCTTGGGAAGTTTTGTCTGTTTGTTTGCCTCTTCTCCTTTCAAAGGAAAGTTCCTAGGGTTTGAGGAGGGCGGACAGGTCAAAAGTTTTTGAGTGTATACATTAGTCAGAAATATTTATTGAAACTTTTGCCCAGTTTTCTTTTTTTCTATAGCCTATTGTTTGGAGATTTAAAATCTGAGATAAATAATTAGTATTTCTTGAAAATTTTCTTTTTATAAGTGTTAGAACACAGGATAAACTAGAAAAGGCAAAATAAGAAGGACAGAAAAGATGTGATTAGAGCTGGTTTAAAATTTTAAATTCCTAATATCATTAAGTCTGACTCAAAAATCTGAGTACAAATCCTTAATTAGAAAGGTGTTGACAATGATGCAAACCTTGAAAAGTAATGGACATGAATTATAAGCATTCCATATAATCTGTCAAAACTTGTATAGTCTAAACTAAGGTACACTATTTGTAAGATCAGTGCTTAAATGAGAATTTCATGTGAATGAACATCTTCGGAATTAGAACATTGTTATTTAGATGACTTCAATCTGATCCTCTGCTTTGTGGGTGCCTGCTTATGCCTGAGTCTTCTTAATGGTCATTAGGGAATGAACAACATGTAATAAGCCAAGTTTGGCTCAAACAAATTCATTAAAAAACCCCAATGACCATTCTGTATATATATACATATATATGTGTATGTATACATATATGTGTGTATATATAATGCTGTTTACTCATTTCTACTTTGGGATGTGTAAAAACAATGTAATTTCATTTAGAACAAGATCCTGAGGGAAGGGAGAGAGACAAGCATATGTATTATTGTGTTCCTTGTCAGCCCCACCGAAGACGCTGATTTTGTACTAACCTCAGAGGAAAAGTAAAATAATCCACTTACAATTCAACATGCAAATAAAAACAAAGAATAAGGTTTCTTCGTGAAATATTTCCCTGGAAACCCAGAGGTTTATATTGTTGAAAAGTATATACATGAGACAAGCACTGTCTGTTTTTGACAAAATAACTTCTTTAAAAAATGAGATGCTTTTTTTCTTAATGCTTTTCAAAGGAAGACAGAAAGTCAAAAGTACTGAATAATGTACAAGATGATTTTTTTTTCATACATCTTCTGGGAAGGCTGACTAGGTGAGGTGCTCTGCTAGGTCTACTACTCATAAATAAAGAAGAACTAGTTGAGATGACAGTCAATGGCAGCCTTTGCTGCAATGACCAGGAAATGGTAGAATTTAAGATCTGGAAGGAAGTGGTACAGGTAAGTAGCAGAACGAAAACCTTGGTTTCCACAACGCTTCAGGTTATTTAAGGAAGTAGAACATGGGGTGCCACGGGAGGCTGTCCTTCAGGGCAGAGAAATTGGTAAATTATTAAAGGCAACCACCTGAAAGCACAAAAGCGATCTATTCCAGTGGACAAGAAAATGAGCAGGAGTGGCATAAATCCATCTTACTTGAACAATGAACCCTGACCAGTCTGAAAAGTAAAAAGGAAGTGTATGAATGGGCCAACTGGTGGATAAGGAGTTGGCTGGATGATCACACTCAAAGAGTCGGGTTGGCAATTGGGTGTCCAGGTGGAGATCAGTGACGAGTGTCATTCCTCAGAGGTCAGTATTGGCACTGGCGCTGTTTAACATCTTAGTCAGCAACGTGGGCAGTGGGACTGAGAGCAGCCCCAGCAAGTTTGCTGATGACACCAAGTTGTACGGTGCAGTTGACATACTGGAGGGAAGGGATACCATCCTGAGGGACCCTGACAGGATTGAGAGGTGGGCCTGTGCAAACCTCATGAAATTCAACTGGGCCATGTGTAAGGTACTGCATGTGGGTTGGGCACAAGTACAGGCTGGGTGGAGAATGGATTGAGAGTAGCCCTGAGGAGAAGGACTTGGGGGTGTTGGTGCATGAGAAGCTCAACATGACCTGGCCAAGTTGTTTTGCAGCCCAGAAAGCCAACTGTGTCCTGGGCTGCGTCAAAAGTGTGATCAGCAGGTCAGAGGAGGTGATTCTGCCCCTCTATTCTGTTCTGGTGAGACCTCACCTCGAATGCTGCATTGAGTTCTGGGACCCCCAACATAAAAATTATGTTGGACCTGTTGGAGTGAGTCCAAAGGAGGGCTGTGAAGATGATCAGGGAGCTGGAGCACTTCTGCTATAAAGACAGGCTGAGAGAGGTGGGGCAATTCAGCCCTGGAGAAGGCTCTGGGGTGACCTAACAGAAGCATTCCAGTACCTGGAGGGAGGCTACATGAGAGCTGGGGATGGACTTCTGATGAGTTCATGTAGTGATAGGAGAAGGTGTAACAGCTTTAAACTGAAAGACAGCAGGTTTAGAGCAGATATTTAGAAGAAATTCTTTACTGTGAGGGTGGCGAGACAGTGGAACAGGTTGCCCAGAGAAGTTGTGGATGCCCCATCCTTGTAAATGTTCATGGCCAGGTTGGATGGGACTCTGAGCAGCCTGGTCTAGAGTGAAAGGTGTCACTGCCCACAGCGAGGGGTTTGTAACAAGATGATCTTTAAGGTCCCTGCCAACACAAACCATCCTACAATACTATGAAATATAGTTAGGGCTGTGCTGATGTGTATAAGTCTCCTATAGAATTTTGTTTTACTGTCATATAACAGCTGACCACTGTAACAACTTCAGCCCTTCTTCCCACCCATTCCTCCATCCACTCCTAGCCTCTCACATCCAGTCTAAGCAAAACTGTAACTACATGAGTTGTTTCAGACATTTTTGTATAACAGCGAGACCCAAAAGTGTTAGAATTTTGTATGGAGCAAAGTCTATTAACTTCACCATATCCCATATAATCCCGGGAAATATTTTAAAATTCCAGGGATAATACACATCAGTTTTTGTATTTATTGTTTCTATTTCCATTGTAATCTCTTTGTCAAAGAACATCTGTTTGTGTTGCTTGATACCTCTGTCTGTTATAAAATTTGCCTGATGTTTTGTTATGAGACAATATTTTGGGAACTTTAAACTTTAAAGAAATATCAGCTGCTTAATTTGATGTTCAGCATGCTGATTGCCTGCATCATACCAAATATTTTCTTATTTATCATAAGCTGATATACTTAAAATATTTAACCATATTCAAGAACAAGGCAACACACTGTTCCTCTTTCCTTTTAAACAAACCAGATATTTTAGTACTTAACATTTTTATCTTTGAATGTTTGGCTTTTTACATGTAATAATATTATCTGAATCTAGTTTTTCCTCTGAATTCAGAAACTGAAGGTAGAAGAGGAGGCTACATACTGCAGTGTCCAAGTGTTGTCAATGCATTAACTTACAATAAGCAGTAAAACTGGAAATCCCAAATGAGGTCACAAATTCCACAGTCTTTCTATTGCATATTTGCATAAAAGTTACTGTTCTGAAACCACTTAGAAAGTGTATCAGATGTGACCAAATTTAGCAACAGTAGTGAGAACTGCAATCACTCTTTCCATCACAGGTATGTCTGGAGGAAAGAAGCAGAGAATTAAAAACCAAACATCCATCCATTTCTTTTTTTTTAATAAAATTGTTTTATTCTAAGTAGGGATACAGAATGCATAATGAGAGAATTATGAAGAAATAATGAGGAAGAGGATGAAGGGCAGAAAATAAATACTTTTATAAACCAACTGAAAGGTCACACAGTGGGCCTCTTCTTGTACTGACACTTCTTGGATGGGGTTTAGTTAAGTATTTTGTGTTGCTCAAATATGTTTTGTCAGGTTGTCTGCAGAGCTGACTGACTGAGTATGGAGTAAAGAGTGTGATGTGAACTGTAGCTGGCTAGTGTGGAGCAAGCACAGAAAGAACTTGATTTGTGTAAAAGAATTATTAAGATCCATAGCTTGACCTTGGGTTGCTCAATGAACAGAAAATATTTCTGTAGATTCCTGTAGTTTGAAGTTGGAGAAGTTTTGGGGTTTTTTTGGTGACCAGATCCTCCCAGTCTGACTTAATAGAAACTGAGCCAGAAAAATCTTATTCAGATTGTCTAGAGTAATCTGTACAAGTAGGAAATAATATTGTGATAATAGCTTTGACTCCTATCCAGTACCCCAGTCTTGGATGTTCTTGTGTCCCTTCTGTAGTTCAATAAAGTGTCCAGACAGCATAGTAATATATTTCTAATATCTGTTGTTTTGTGAGGTGAACTTGAATGTCATTGCATTTTTCATTTCTTTTCTCCACTGCTATTAAGGACTACATTAAAAAAGTTTCCCAGTACTTCCAGGTTCAAAGCCTCTTCTGAAAATTTATGGCCCATTAGAGAGATCACCACAAGTTTGTATTGGGTAAATAATCTTTGAGAGCAATAATAGTTCCTCAAAGACTAGGGATATACTGTGGAGAACAGAGGAAATTTTCAAAATCGTGTCAATCATCAACTTAAAAAAAAATAAATTATCTTAACAATTCTTCTAGGACAACAAAACAAATTACTGATCAATTATTTCAGCCACCAATTTAGAAGCAGGAGGCTGAAGATAGCCAGCAGATTTCAGCATCAATGAGATCACTTGGTGATGACAGGTTTGTGGAGTTGGTTTTTTTTTTGGTGGTATGGGGTTTTTTTGTTTGTTTGTTCAGTTTTTTTGTACAAATGTGATCAGACAATATTTTACAGAACCCTTTTCCATACTAAAAGAGATTCTACTCTTCAGTTTGTTCCTCTTTTTCACTAGCAGGTCTCCAGCTGGCCTGGGAGGCTTATCACCTCTATCTGGTTATTAACAGTCCATTTGCTTAAGTACCTACCATAATTACTTTGTATGGTTCCTCTGAGAGATACTTCATTTAAGGAACTCTAGGAAAAGTTCTGGTCTGACTGACAACCACACAGTCACATACCTGCCACCTGCCAGCATCTCTTAAGCCAGAATGAGTTTGTGGGAGAGAGATCCTGCACTTATCTATATTTTAAATAATTTATTTCTCATCTCTCTCTTCACATTCCCTACTCCCTTTTTAAACTGCCTTTTTTACCTAGGTTTAGCTCTTTATACATCCTTTGATATTCTTTATATCAAAACTGTGTTTTGATACGAGCTGCTACTCTAAATTTCGTAGGTAAGATACTGTGCAATGCATGTAAACCAGGGGGATTGCATGAACCTAATTCATCTCGCCATGATTAAGTAACTGTGTTGTCTCTTCTGACTCTTGCAACTCCATAGACTGGAGAATAATCTTAAAAGCTATTCTTTAGAGTAACTAGATGTTGAAGTAAAATATACTCTTTAGTGTGTCATGCTAGTGGGTTTTTTTATTGGTTGTTTATTTTAGTTTCATTCTCTGGATTCACAGCCCCCATTTTCTTAAAACTTTACCTAAAAGGGTAAAGTTAAATGAAATAATGGATTCCTTTATTACCATACCTTTCACATGGCTTGAATCAAAGCCCTGAATCAGCTTCTTTAATAAAGTTAGGACCAGGTAAATTCAGCCTCTATACATTCCTTTCACCGATTTGCCCTGAGTTTTGGGTTTGTAACAGACCTTGAACTACAAATGGCCCACAATATCTAAGTCAGTGTACAGACATAAATTTTCCTGAAATAATGTCCAGGATTTCAGGCTTTTTAGACTCAAATGAGTATAACACTGCAAATTGGAGTTGAGAATGTAAATACAATTACAAAGAATGACAGGTAACCTTTCTCATTTGGAATAAGAGGTTACCATATTGAAATAATTTCTATCTCTCACAAGTCTATTTCTCAGTGAAAATGTCATACTAAGCCTACTGAAGAAAATGGATCTGGGTACAAATGCTGTGTTTCAGGCTTCATATGTCCTTTTTTGTGGCTGTGCTACTAAAAATAGTTAGAAAAAAACAAAATCCAACCCAAAATTTAAACACCAAAAAAACCCAAAACAACACACTGCTGTATTGTGTTAGGTTTAATAGATACACTCGAAGACTTCTGAATGTTATTTAACTGCTGTTTTCTATAGGAGAGCAGCAATATAATATTTGTCCACCAGATGTAACTGTAATGACTATAGCCATTAGAAAAAAAAAAAAGGCAAACTATCATTATGCTTAGGTGAACCAATAAAAAATATGATGAATGCTTTGTTCAGTCATTTTAATGCACCATCGTGCAAGCGCAGTAGATTTCAGGCTTGTGGCCAGCATAGTTATACCTTCTCATTTATGTCTTAAATATATCAGTCAAATAAGTATAGCACATGGAAAACAAATTTTGGACCCATGGATGAGGCAATAGCACACCTGTCAGAATCAAAAGGTGCCATAAAAATGGCCTTTGGCAGGGTATTATATAATTTGTACTTTTTTTTTGTAAACATGTTCTTGATAGTTCTGGAAATAGGAGTTTATACTGAAGACTGACAGAAGAACTGGAAAGGTGTGAACAACATTTCTATGGCAACACTAAATGTTGGGTACGTGAAGAGGCAGGTAAGACCCCTGTGAATCATCAAATGCCAACCTGGCTATTATAATGAATGGTAATTGGTTAAATTATTAAGCATTCTATTGCTTATCCCACAGTAACAAAATGGCCTTGCAGTTGCTATATAATTACTGAATGCCTGATGATCTGTTTTCTCCTTGTGATTTTAATAGTGTCTTGTCTGTCATGATAATAAGAAGATAGTCTTTCCTACCAATCATAGGTCCTAAAAGGTGCTGAATGCCTTTGATTCATCAATTTTATAATGAAGTTGGCATATTGAGTTCTCTTGAGGATTGGTTGTCAAGGTACTATAAAGCAAAGTGTTGCTGCCAGAGGAAACAGGTGTTTTGGTTAGGGTACTGATCTGAGATTTAAACTTTATGTCCTCTGCTAAACCAAACAGACAGACAGAGTTTGTAGTCTAACTTATCATGCATTCAGATTACCTAAACTCTCATTATAGTTTTTACTGGCATGGGTCCCATGGTGAGTGGTGAGTTTGTCCACTTCATTCAGCTCTGTTCTACTCTTTGAACAGCTGCTGAGTTGCAGCCAAGAGTCACGTTTGAGAGATGCTCTTAATTGCCTCTGAGCCATTAGGTGCCACTTCTCAGCTGAAATCAAAATCAGGTGCACACATCTCCTTTTCTTCATTGCTGAAGTGGCAAATTTCATCTCCTCTGGGAAATGGATGCTGTAAACCATTGCCTCCCATAGGCATAAGGGAGGAGTGCAGTCCTGTGTCCACTGTTTCAGTTATTAAGTTCCAGCTACCAGCTACTAGCTTTGAGAATGAAATTATAGTTTACCTCCTCCTCTCTTTTATGGTGAGGCAAAGTTCAGTATGAACTGAGGAGTGCTTTCTTAACTCTCACTGCTCAATGTTGGCAGAATGTGGCTCCCAATAAAGGAAAATAAAAAAGAATTTATCACTCATAATTCCAAGGTTCCATTTAGCTACTGCCTCACTCAATCCACAGGCACCTACAGCTGCCTTTAAACAAAAAAAGGGCATTAGATTTGTTAGGTTAAATTGTCAGGATCAGACTAGATTAGATATATGTTATAAATATAGACCAAAGAAACATGGATTAACTTTTGGGTTTGGCCACTAACTTCATACATGGACTTGACTGAATAAGCCTTTTTTGTGTGTTTACACATTCCATCTGTAAGTCTTGAAAACCGCTTTTGTCATCATTTGTCTGACTAGTCTGTTTAAACTTAAGGATGCCAGTGTCACTGTGGTGTTCTTTTTGTTGTGTATTTCTGCCAGGCTTGGCTCACCAGATTGTCTGTTTGGGGCTACCCAAGTAGTATTATAATATGTTGAATTTTGGTATCAGAACACACAGCTCATTCTGGGAGTCTGCTTTGATCCTCTTTACGCTTGGCCATAGTAACTGCACACTGGAAAGGGGTTGGACAGATTTACATGATACAAGAACTGTGTCATATATGCCAGTTAACTGAATCAGCTTTAGAATCTGTTGTAAAAAGTGATTACGAGTTTTCTTCTTTGCAAACTCATAGCCCTTTGGCAAAAGGACTTAAAATCCCTGGGTTCTCTGAAAATTGTCAAGCATCCTTGAAACAAACTGGTAACAGGGCAGAATAAGTTATCTTCATGAGAAATGAAGAGGTCAGGGTTACCATGCCCTTAGAAGAATAATAATAATTAGTAGCAGTAGTAGTAGTAGTAGTATTATAACAAGTCCATGCCTTCCTTTCTAATGGAGCTTCCAATCTTTCAGAACTCAGAATCTCCTGTATATAAATTTCAAAGATAGCCCTCTCTCATGTCTTTGCAGTTGAGGATGGGATTTGGGGTTCTATTTTAGAGGTTCTGGCAAGTTACACTGAAAGTGATTGGAGTGGGTTTCAATGTCTAATTAAGAAGAGGGAAATGCCTACTAAATATTTAAGTACTGCAACTGAGAGTAAGGATTATGGTTAAGCAGGCTTGGAGCTGGAAATCATGGGCTATTACTCACTTCAGCAATGCGTGAACATGACTATGTGCAGACAGCAAGATTTAGATAATTTATTTTAAAATTTTGGGCAACCTGGACTGCTCTTCTTTGAAGAAGCTTAGGTCAAGTTTTGAGAACTGAATTTGTGTTTGTTAGTAGAATGATCACACATCTGAAATACTGCAGTAATTTAAAGGGTTCTGTGATGTAAATTGAGGTCTTGACATCAACAGTTATGCATGTCTGATTCTTAATTACTATGCAGTGATGAATTCCTAGCTTTACATTTTTGGGGGGTTGGGGGTTTGAATTAGTGTTAAGGAGAGTCAGGAATGTAGGGGAGCATATTTCTGAATTTTTTAAATCAAACCGAGGTAGTTGCATCAACTGACATAACTTTTCTCCTTCATTTTTCAAATGCTGGAACCTGCAGGTTTTTTTAGTCAAGCATGGTATTGGAGCTCAGCAAGTTTGTGGCCACTGTGCATGTACTGTTGATGACTTCAGCAACATCCAGAATCATAAAGTGTGGATGGTTATCAATTGATATGAAAACCCATTTTTTAAGTTGCAGGCATGATTGTGTTCACAGTCTTTAGGGGAAGATAGGTTTACGGAGGGAAAGACTGTAGAACCAAAGTCGTTCATGTAGTTTGGCAGTGCTGCTTCAGAGAACTAAGAGCAGTTATCAATAGAGGTGAACATTGCATTTTCCTCTTTGGGTTGTACTGCAGCCTACACGATAGTGAAGCAAATTCAGGATAAAAAGCAGCCTGTTGCAGATTTCAGGCAAAAGCACTCACACAAGCTTGTAATGGCTAACAGGAGTTCTGGACAGAATTAATTCTCTTGGAAAATGCTAAGATTAATGATGAGATTTAGCCTTCTGGAACCTAAATGTCTCCCAGTTGGAACTGCAGTTGAATTTTGGAAGACGTTGTGAAGTTTTTTTTTCCAGCATTTATGGGTGCTTATTTTGTATTCAAGGAGCATCTTTCGATTAGGGTGAGGATCTTAGACAAGAAGAGCAAGGGCACAGAACTGAGATTCTTGGTGAAATTCTTGTGTTGATTGCTACCACAATGCAGGCAGCTTTAACATGCCCAGTAGAAGGCTTTTTAGAGCCTTGGTGGTAGAATTACAGGGATCTTTGACCCTGCAGGGATTTGGCAACTGTTGAGAGGAATTAAACGACTTTGAATGTAAGCAGTGAGGTGGAAGCTAGATAGATAGGATTTTTTTTTTTAAAATTAGATTCCTCCACCCTTTACTTCCTTAATACCTGTATAGTAGTAATTATCATACAATCACAGAATTCTGAAGAGCTATGCATAGCACCACAGCCCTAACTATATTTCAAAAAACTGTAGAATGATTGGTTTGGAAGGGGCTTTAAAGATCATCTTGTTCCAAACCCCTGCCACGGGTAGGAATGCCTTTCACTAGACCAGGTTGCTCAGAGCTCCATCCAACCTGGCCTTGAACACTTCCAGGGATGGGACATCCCTAACGTCTCTGGGCAACCTGCTCCAATGCCTCACCACCCTCACAATAAAGAATTTTTTTTCTAATATCTGATCTAAACCACCTCTCAGTTTGAAGCCATTCCCCCTTGTCCTATCACTACATGCTCTTTTAAATAGTCTCTCTCCATCTTTCTTGTAGGCCTCTTCAGGTACTGGAAGGCTTCAAATAGGTCACCCCAAAGCCTTCTCTTTTTCAGTCTGAACAATCCCAATTCTCTCATCCTTTCCTCCTAGGAGAGGTGCTCCATCCCTCTAATCATCTTCATGGCCCTCCTCTGCACTCACTCCAACAGGTCCATGTCCTTCCTGTGTCAGGGATCCCAGAGCTGCATGCAGCACTCATGCTGGGATCTCACCAGAGCAGAGAAAGGGGCAGAATCCCCTCCCTTGACCTTCTGGCCAGGCTGCTTTTGATGTAGCCCAGGATACAATCAGCTTTCTGGACTGTAAGCTCACATGGCCGGCTCATGTCCAGCCTCTCATAGACCAGTATCCCAAATCCTTCTTGTCAGGGCTGCTCTTGATCTTTTCATCCCCAGCCTGGCTTGATACTAGGGGTCACCCTGACCCAGGTGCAGCACCTTGCACTTGGTTTCATTAAACCTCCTGAGATCCCCATGGGCCCACTTCTCAAGCTTATCCAGGTCCCTCTGGATGGAATCCCATCAATCCTAAATTAGGCTGATGTTTTAAACTGTTTCAGAGTCCATTTCTTAAAGAAAAATAAAAAAAAGCCCAATAAATGGTGAGAGCCACAATACAGCTTAAAATTACTGGGAAAAAATACCTTTTTTTTTTTTTTTTAAGCAAACATAAATAGATATAAGTAAAGAATTGTCATTTTTTTTGCGTTAAACCTGTTTCGGTCTCTAGGGTGTCTAACAAACATGCTTATAGTAAAATCAGGAAATTTGAGACAGCTCTCATGTTATTTAAGGGATGCCAGTAAAGAACCTCAGTATCAACATTTCTAGCTTTTATCCTACTTAGGTAATTATGGTGATGTCTTGGAACTGGGACTACACATTGAAAAGATGAGACAAAAAAGTTAAAATGGCACTGCAAGGGGACACAATGAACCTGTTATCTTCATTTGTACCTTAGTTTCTAGGCATTTGTTTGATGTGCTGAATAAAAAAATATATTTTCTACTTCCTATGCTGATTAAATGCAGATGTAACAAAGATATTTCTAGTGCTTCATACAAATCTAGTATGATATCAGTGGAAGAAGAAAATACCAAATGACTGAAGTAATGATGCTTCAGTATTAGAAGGAAGAATATATAAGCTCAAAACAGGGCTTGTTTTTAGAGAGTAGGAAACATTTGAATTTCATTCTTTGTGTAGAGATATTTCCGAAAAAAACATACTCTGAAACAGCAAAGACATCTTCTACCTATTTGAAATCAGAGACTGCCATTTGACATCTATTAGTAAGTATAAGAGGATATCCTGGAGTTAAAGTCCATCATAAAAAACATTTTTAAAAGGCATTTTTAATTAAAATTTGTATAATAGAACTACTTGTCTTCACAAAAAATTGCAATGCTAATGATTAAATGAGACTGCAGTTTAGTGTTGACCAAAATATCAGTTTATGCATTAACACACAACAAGACTTCTCAAACTTAATTTTAAATATATTTTCATTTATATATATATATATATATACAAAATTAGCTGTCAAGACTTATATTTTGTAAGTTTCTATTAAGATATATAACTGAGAAAAGTTAATGTTAACCTTCAGAAGCCAAAAATACATTCCTTTCTAATCAAGTGTCCATCCAAGAAATAAGAGATTGAGTATTTTATATCTTATAACATGCAGGCAAAATCTCCAAAGGAAATCTGCAAGATCTTGTTTGTTTATAGTGTTGGATTTTTTTAAGCAAATATATTTATGGTATGGAGATGGTGAAAGTTTTGCTCACAGATTTATATTTTTGAAAAAGAAGCCAACTTTTTCTCACTGTCAATATTGTGCATTGCAGACTGTGAAAATCAAAAGATCCGATTTTCCAGAGCAATTCAATTGACATTTCCTTTCCACACTCTAGACTTCCAAAATGTTAAGAGTATTGATTAAACATCTGGTATTTTGGTAGGTTTCCCATATCTTTAAAAGAACAGCTCTCAAATGATTTGTAGACTCCAAAGGCTCAAAAGAGGAGCGTGCTGTTTCTCATTTTAGTGTAATTGAACAGATTTTGGAGGAGAAAAACTTACTTGAAGTTTTATATATGTTGCGTTCTGTATATGTATGCATATAAATGGAATAAATACCCCATCTCCATCCATAAATACTGACATCTCTTTTCATTTTGGATTGCCATGGGCCTTGAGGTGAAGCCGTATGAGGAGCAGCTGAGGTCACTTGGTCTGTTCAGCTGGAGAAGAGGAGACTGAGGGGAGACCTCATTGCAGTTACCACTTCCTCATGAGGGGAAGAGGAGGGGCAGGCACCGATCTCTGCTCTGTGGTGACCAGGTGAACCCGAAGGAATGGCCTGAAGTTGTGTCAGGGGAGGTTTAGGTTGGATATTAGAAAGAGGTTTTTCCCCCAGAGGGTGGTTGGGCATTGGAACAGGCTCTCCAGGGAAGAGCCTCAGCACCAAGAACCTCACAGCACCAATCCTGACAGAGTTCAAGAAGTCTTTGGATGATACTCTCGGGCACATGGTGTGACCTTTGGGAATGGTCTTGTGAAGGGCTAAGGGTTGGGCCCAATGGTCCTTGTGGGTTCCTTCCAACTCAGCATGTTCTGTGATTCTGTAATTTGCTATGGCTGAAAGGGGAGGCTGTCAGTCACTTATTTGAGGAAATGGCAGCAGTAATTAAAACTATGCCCATAGTCTGTTGCTTTAAGAGATTAGATTCATGGTTGTACAACCATTCTTAAGTCTCTAAGCATGGCCAATATTAGACACCTACAAAATATTTAGATAAAGGACCATTTTAGAGTAATCTTTTCATTATTACAGACTCCCAGCTGCAGCAATCAAAGATACAGGAATGCCTTGAGCAAGACATACTGTCTGCCTCATAAGTGGAGTTATCCTCCATGAACTTGTTCAATCTATTTTTGCATGTGTTTATCCGTTTGACCTCCATAACATCCCATGGCAATCAGTTTTGCAGCATGATTATGTACTGTATGGAAATGCATCCTGACTTATTTTAAATCTGCCACCTGGTTATTTTCTGGGCTGTTCCTGCATTCTTGTGTTTTGTGAAATAGAAGGTAATTGTTTCCTCTTCACTTTCTCTTCTTAATTCATGTATCTATAAACCTTTCTCATCAGCTATCTCTTTTTCATCTGAGAAATTATTTATAGTCTTATATGGTATGCAAACTGTTTTAATCTGTCCTGCTGACAACCTTAGTGACCCTCTGCTTCAACAGAACCTTCAATTTGCTATGCATTTATGGTTATTTTTAGTTTGTTCTTTTAAATAAGAATTTAGGAGAAAATGAGAAAGGTAAGTAGTGGAGCAAAAGCAGGCAAGACTCTCCCAACTTCTGCTTTGACTCTTTTCACTCACCCATGGGATTTTTTTTTAATTTCTGGAAGGTAATTTGTTTGCTTATCCCTGCAAGTATCTATATGAATTAAAAATACAAAATAATAGACAAAAAGTGTAAACACATCCATATTGTCTGAAATTTTATGCAATGAATGAACTCAATTATTTTTGCTATGCAGTGAAATTTTTTTTCAGTTTAAACAATGGCGCATTTCAAATTGGCTTCAATGGGATGAAATCTCACTCTGGAAGATATATAAATGGGAAATATATATAGCATTTCAGTTTCTACCATTGCAAATCAGTTGAGTAAAACTTGGGGAATGTTTAAGTTGTTGAAGTGCTACTGCAGCTTTCTTGTCATCACTTAGATTTATCTGTTGTATTTCATGGTTTGGACTGTAAATACTTGTTTGAATTAGATGATGCAATCTAAGCCTGGAACTTCAGAGAAGGAAAAATTGAATTTTGTTATTGATTTTGTTGTGAAAGGAGAAGATTTCTCATCAGAATATAAAAGTTCAGGTTTTAGATTATGCTCTAATAAATTCTAAGCTTATTACCAGTCTTATGTTCTCAGGAAGGGAGGTAAAAGATTCCCCTCTGCAAAAATTCCCTCTCTCTTTGAATGCTTAGCATTCATTTAGCATGCTTTCTCAGCTGTTAAATGTGTAACTTTATTTATGGATGAAAGCCACCACTGCAATGTTCTTCAGCTGCTCTTAAAGTCTGAGGGCTGAATGAATTTCAAAACTGATACATCTCACGTGCATGAGTGCCAAGTCACAATTTTAACTCAAGATTCATTTCTCAGCAAACCTTTAACCACTCAGCTATCTGGTTTCTATCTCAGCATACGGGTCAGGCAGTAGTAAAGGGACAGGTCAGACACATGAGCTGTACAGCTCCAAATACAAACTTTCTTCTTTTCAGCCAATGTTAGCTCAATAGCCAGCAATGGAAGCAGCTTTCAAGATGGATAACAAAGGCATGGAAATCTCACTGACACTTGTTACTGATCAATAGGATTTTTTTACTGTCTTTCTAGGTTGACAGCATGAAGTGAGAGACAGGGAGCTGGCAGAAGCTTGAAGAAATTTGGGAACTGCAAGGTAATTGTTATATTCCTAATGATCTTAGTATTACTTCTGGGATCAAGAAGACTAGTTATATTAATAAAAGCAAGCTAAAAGTATTTCCTCTGATAATTTTTCATACAAAATTATGTTTTTATTGAAATAAAAATATTATGTTTCTAAACCAGAAATATCTCAGTTTTGCCAATATTTGTAATACGAAAAGACCAAATAAGTAATTTTTGGCTTATTTTTTTCCTGATGAAAAGAAATTGTTTTGATTTTACACCTTGAATTTCATCTCATTGTGCATATATTTTTTTATAAAATTTATATCCATACAATTATATCATTCTGTTCATTGGCACTGGAACTGTTTAATAAATGAACTGTAGTTGCTACTGCAGTGGCAACATGATCACGTGGATAAAGGTATCCTGCTGAAGAATGGATGATCAAAAACATAAAAAGTATTCCTAGAGACAGGTGTGTCTTTTTAAAGTCTATGTTTTCATTCCTCATTTGTAACATTTTTACATGCTCTTCAGTTCTGGAGAGAGGAATAGAATAAGAAATTTTATTAGTAGAAGCAGACATGTACCTGATGTTCTAATGTTGCTACACATATTTCTGGAATGCTGCATATAGCTCACTGTAAAGCTCAAATACAACTTGTAGCCAAAACTAACATGAAATCAAAGTTTGAAACATTTTGAAGAAGACATTGGTAAAATGTCTTTTATGCAGGATAAAATGAGCATATAACTTAAAGAAGGATAAATTCTTTCTGGCAGAATTGAGCAGTGATAACACCGCCAAAATTGCTCAGGTTAAGTAGTGATTTCCTAATTTTTCAGGATGATTCCAGAGCTCATTAATTTTTTTTCCCCCTTACCTCCAAGGAGGTTTGGATTGAGTTGTTCCCGAAAAGAGGCTGAAAGCCAGGGTTCTGGGATAACAAAGAACTTTTTTTATTATTTTTTGTCTGTTTAATTCCTTCTCATTTTTCTCTTCTAGATCTCGAATTCATAAAAGGTAATAGAAAACTGCCATGACTCAGCTTAATAAGGAATGTGAGAGTGGTTAAGGCAGTTAAGAGAAATGTGAAGTATTATTGCTACCAGTGGACTATTCCCTTGTTCTTTCAATATTGCTCCAAGAACTAAATGGATCCTTCAAAATCTGGCTAACTACCAAGGACACAATCAAACATCTGTGCACCAGATGCAGAGAGCATTATATCCAGCTGTGTTACTGCAGCTACATCTGCAGAACGCAGCATATGTCAACTTCCATGGCCAGCAGGCTTTGGAAATGCTATCTATAGGAATTAAAGCTTTCAACAGAAGTTAAAGTGGGTACTTTGCTTTCAACTTTTCTATGTCTTCTTTTACCTCTCTACATTTCTTAACTGAATTACTTGTAAGTTTGAAATATTGGACGGATATAGCATGTGGTTTTTCACCAGTAGAGAGCTGATTTCAAGTTATTATAAAGAAAAGAAAATGCAATAATTAAAGGATTCAGAAAAATTGTCTTTTCTTCTTATGGATCTGGTGAAGTCCTGTATGGTATACGACCAGGAAAATAGAGGAGAGTGCTTCTTTCAGAGGCTACTAGAGCAAACTTCCAGAAGAATTTGAGAATTTCTGTTCAACTTGCTGGAGCAATGAGTTTTTCTCAGTAGTTTATACTGTAGGTTTCCCTACGGAATACTCAGAAGCACACTGAGGTTGTCTTACTACATAAGGTCTGTCATTCATTGTAAAATTTATTTTACATATTACCCTTCTTTCCTTTTCCATTCCCCTCTGTTGCAATTGTCATAGAAACAGGGGGAAAAATACTGTATTTGTATATCTCAATTTCTCCTTCCTAACAGTGTAACTAGACCTTGTTAGTGAAGGCCATTAGCAAGTTAACAAAAGGAAATGAAAATATTTTATTTCACAAAAAGGACAAGATGTAGATTGGTGGATGTAGATTAATAAAAGTGGCTACACTTTTGAACTGACAGTATTCCTTGTGTTTTTTTTAGGTAAGTCTTTTAAAATTATATTTATAATTTTAACAAACATAACAAAGTGCTAATTTCGCACCACTGAATGCATAAAGCATTTTTCATACTGGTATGTTTGCATGTCTAAACTTAGTAGGCGTATTTTTAATTTAAAATGTCCCCTGTATTTTTAAGGGGAGAGCTACCTCAACAATACTCAAGAGTTTTCCAACTGGAATTATTTTTTCATAAGACAGTAGCAAGGTTTAGAAGATATTGATTTCCTTTTACTGCTATACCTTGTTGATTTATTCTATTCAAAGTTCTTTATCTTAGTAAATATTCATGTTTGATCAGCTGTGTTCAAACTTGTGATTTTATTGAACAAAATGATACATCCCCAAAATGTGACCATTTTCAAATATAAATTGCTTTTACAAATTAAAATTTTAAAAATTGAGATAATTTTTTATATATAGAAAAAATGCAACCATTTTATGAAACAAAGAGCAGAGATTTGCAAGGAAAAATTAGTATAAAACCAGAATGTGTCACTTTATTAACATCTACTAGTACCCGACCCTTTATACAGCTGCAAATGCTACTTATTTACTACAACTTACATAGAATTATCTGTAACTTTGATTCAGTGTTCTCTGTTTATTTGAAACCCTTTTCCTCTCTATGTCCTGCTCTTGCTATCGTAATAGCTGGATTTTAGAAATATCTTGCCCTGCATATTTGCCTTTTCTGACACTGTCAAGACCAGAACAGTGTTGTGTTAGCAGGAGACAGAAACAAGATGAAGAACATTAATTTTCCATAACTTAAATCATAGGCAGTGTTATCTAGGCTCTGAACTTAGTTTATATGCAGATAATAATGGGAAGCAAGATGAAACATTTTTGTTTCCATTCCAGGCCTTTAATGGCAAATATTTCTCCTTAGAAGAAATGTTTTTCAAACTCGGTGGACACTTTTTCTCCAAAAATAAGAGTTTCACTCTGCTAGTAAGTAACTTATATTAAAGCTAACAGCTGCTTTTTTTGCTGGTTTGTACACTAATGCAAGTGGAACCAGAATGAAGGTTACAAATTGTGATTCACAGCATGGGTCTGCTGATGTGGTTAAAGTGACTCACACATTAAGGTGATGGCAAAATCAACTCCATTAATATGATCTAGAATAAAATTAAGAATAGAATAAAATTAAGAATAGAATAAAATTAAGTAGTTTTGTGATGTTCTTGATTAAATGCCATAAAGTTGTTGAAGTGACTTAAATTAAGGAGAACAAATACTATTAGTCATAGTATTATGATATCTCTAGTTGTTTTACAGTAGTGAATGTTTAATTTCTGTATTTTATTGTATATGAGGTTAAAAAAAAAATCAGAAAAAATACTCAACTGATTAAAATATATGCCACATCTTATGCAAAACACATATGAGATAAAATTACTCCAGTTGAATGTGGAAGAACAGAATTTCATTCCGAGATTACAGTGTGCTCACTAAGGTTCTCAGCTACATGTGTATTTCCAGAATATTTTTTATTGCTTTAAAATGTCACTGTAGTGTTGAAGTCAGCAATATCAGTCATGGCTGTGTTTTGCTTAGGGTAGGGTTTTTTACCTCCTCTCTTCACTGCCTGTGTCTTCTTCAGCAAGGAAAAGATAGTGAAATTGTGTGAAAGTTTTCTTTTATTGCTGACAAATGCTGTTCCTTTGATATGACAGGTGTCTAGGGCATTACACTCCCATGGTGTAAATAAAAACATATTTATAAAGCTCTGGAATTAATGTCCGCTGTCAGATGTAAAAGAGTGCCCAAAATAGAGATACTATTGAAAGATTTGGTGGACAGATTTGAATAAACAGAGGAAAAAAAGGATGAGGTAGAAGGTTACAAAAAAATAAATAATATCAAATGTTCGGGAAAGTAGTATCTTTCCAGAAAATGTATAAAAACACCTGGAAAGAATAGGGAAGAAATAACCTCACAGCTGCAATAAATGTTGAAGATCATAAGAAACTCTAAATATGCTAGGTACAGCTGGAGACACATGAAAAAAAAAGTAGTCAAAGGAACCGTTTTCATAGATTGTAGACAAAAAAAAGCCTGAAACAGTTAATTCTTCAGAGGAGGTGGTAATTGCCACATTGTCATTCTCTATTCTATATCAAAAACTATTCTCAATGCTTTGAAAAAAATTTCTTGCTTATTCAAAACTTTATCAAATCTAATACTTGTTTGAAAGTATTTAACAGATGTTAGAAATTTTTGTGTGTGATTCTCTAATTGTTATCATAAATAAAAAGTACCTTGGAAGCAAAACTGAACTCTTGTAAATACTTTTGATTATTTCATGTTAAAATGGTCAGGAGTGATAAATCTTAAGGTCTGTGATTTTCTTTGGTAGCACAGCCTTGCCTGTAATTTGAGGTTGGTGATATTTATTACTATTGTAATGTCATTCAGCACATTACTGATAGGAAAAGATGAACATGAAAGATGTCTTCAAGTCTTTGGGCACAGTCCCTTGAGTACCTATAATAAGAAAGCCTTCTCTTAATATTTTTTTTATTCTGTTTGTAGATGTTCAAATCTGAATCCATTTAGGAAGAGAGGTAAAATTTTCATTACAATTATCATATCTATTGATAAGAAGCAGACGGAAACAGGACAGGCTCTTATATCAGTAATACTATGGAGGGCAAATAAAATGCATGTCATGCCAGTGAGGTAAGTAATCAGTACATGAGTAGGTCTGGCTTTGTTCATAAACAGAGAATATCCTGAGTTGAAAGGGACCCACAAGGATCATTGAGTCCAAACCTTGGCCCTGCACAGGACCAGCCAAAGAATTCTTTTCACTGTTAACAGAACACGTCTCTAGACATGATTCCAACTCCTCCTGATGCACATTACTTATTTTTCTGTCTTCTGTTTTTCTGTACAGCTGTAAATTGAATTCCTGGAAGAGCCCTCTCTTTATCACTGTGTTGTAAAAGTGGGGATTTATTCCAACTCTTTTGAAATCCAGGATTGGTCTATACACAGTAGAAATACTTAGAAGCTGCTAAAAGTATTCATTGATATATGATGTGCTACCCAGTTTCCTACAAGGAATTGTTATGAGCTTTATTGTGATCTCACACTGAGAAAGAAGTCAGGGGTTCAGGAAAACATTATTAACTTCCTCGCAGAATAATTATGAACAGTCTCTAGAATATTTGACTGCATTTTTATGCAGCAGCATTGTCCAGCCACCTAGAAAAGCTGTAGCTATTTCCCCCCCTCCCAACCCATTATCTGCTTTCCTTTTGGAACACTGTTATTGCCAAGCTTTAAACTACCAAGATATTTTTCACCTTTCTTTGATAGATTTGAAAAAAAATTATTTTCCTTAAGTCAGTACCTTCTTACAATCTGGCTAATGGCCACAGTAGTAAAATTTTCTAGTCCAGACTACTTATACTACTAGAATCTAAATATTTTTGGCATTTATTTAAACTATTTAGTGTATGGATGCTGCCATTTGTATAGTGAACTCCAGGACATGCTTCCTATGAAGGAAGATAGAAAGAAATATTTAAAAGCCATAATAGGAGATCAGAAGGAATCTCATCTACAATATTTCTATTAAGACATTGCAATAATTTTGCTGTGAATTTGAGTGAGGAGGAATTTTTAACCAAGAGTTTTACCTAGCTATTCCTTAAAAATAGTAATTAGCCATTTTTAAGAAATTAACTTGTGGTACTGTAAATCCTCTGTGTTTTCTGTATCAATGGATATTCTGTGCCATGTTTTCTTCTTCAGATTTGCAGTCATCTTAATCATCTGGTCAAGACTGGAAGAAGATTCTTGGTGTCTCACATAATTTTTGTTCTTTCTGTTCACATGTGAAATGTCCATGTCTAAGGAAGCAAGGAGTCATAAATCTCACATGTTGACAGGATTATCTTCATAGCAAGGAAATGTCTAGTTCATCTTAGTTCAAAACTTTGTAATGACCCCTGTTTCCATTAGTGGGATTACTACACCATTGTCATTTACCAGTTATTTTTTCTGGTGAAATAGCTAAGAGGCACTGTGCTATTTTCAGATGTGAAGATATGGAATTTGAAACCAAAGGTCACAGAGACCTTTTGGTGTCTGCATTTTCTGACTGTTTACTTTCCATACAATTCACTTTTTTTTTTTTTAAAGAGAACAAATTTTATGATATTTCTCTTTCTTTTGCAAGGTAAGTTTCACGTGACCAAGCACAGACCTAATTTATTTATCACTTGTATCTTCAAGCTAGCCATGTTCTTTCCAATCTGTTGTTATAGTAATTTTGCCATAGACTTTGAAAAAAGGGTTGGTTTTCCTATTAAGCATCTTCCTTTACCGACAATCTGTATACAGTGTTTTATATAATAATTGTTAGAGGTCACTTACCAGAAGTTCTTTGTGTCTGATACATTGGTGTCATCCTACTGTAAGCGTGGGAGTTCTATTTTAAATTGTGTACATGTTTCTCCTTGTCTTTGCTGCTTTTATTTTTGTCCATGCCATAGCACTGTGATCTGCTATGATTAACATCATGCCCTTGTAATCCAACCTTCTCACTATATGCATGATATTTTCTTTTAACACATCTCATAGAAGGGCAAGTTCTACTTTGTAGCAAGTATCACTCATTCAGAACTGGAAAAAATTAATTTATTTGGTCGAAGGTTCCAAGGTCTTCAGTGAAGGGCAGACAGTTTCTTAGTATCTGAATCCTTTTGTCACAAAGATTTCAAGTAGTGGATCATTGTTATGCTTTGTTCCATTTTACTTATGTATTTAGCATTTCTCTCTGTTTCTCTCAAAAATGAGCAGAGAGTAAATAAAATATTAAATACCATAATAATAATAAAGATTAAACTCAACATGTACTGTCATCTTAAAGCAATTGCAAATTGTTCCCTTGCAGCCTAGCAGAGACTAAATGTCATTGCTCTCTAATGGAAACTAGACACACTTGCCAGCTTGTCCATGTTGATTGTTTCAATGCAGTTCTTGACAGATTTAAAAAGGGAAAGGAATGATGGTAGTCATAGCAAAGCCCCAATTCAGTCTTTTAGCTTAAATAGTTCCTCTTTTGTCCTCAGTTACCTCAGTCCTTTTTTTCTTCTTTTTCTAATCTAGATCAGTTCTCTAATCTGTCTCAAAGCAGTTCCAAAATTTTTTTAGCACCACAGCTCAGAAGGGGAACAGTTGTATAAAAAGTTGTATAAAAACCATTCCAGTTGGTTTTGTATTTTCAAACTGTTTCTGCAGACCTGACGACTGTATAAGCAAATAGTAAATTAATTGAATATATTGGAAATGAGAGACATAGGATTGATTTGTTCAGGAAATCAAGAAATATCACCTTTTGTATACAGATCAAGTATCATTTTATTGCAAGTTAAATAAATTAGGAAATATTTCTTTAAATCTTACATCATTGTTCCAGTGCAATATAAATGGACCTTCTAACATTAACAACATATATTATTCTAACAATAATTTAAAATTAAACTTGCAACAAACGCTTTAAGACAGAGGCATATGTGGTCTGGAAAAAGCAATACTTATTAAGCAAAATTACCAGGTCCTCTGGTGCAAAATGCAGTACTACTGCAACCAACGAGGTAGACAAATTATATTCTGAGAACATTCCAACATTTTTCTTCTCGTTTAGCGATGTATTTGAAGTGTTCCAGAATTACAAAGCATTTTGGTTGAGTAATATCTATTTATTTTATTTCATTGTTATTGTTCCAATTTATGTCATTGTATTATATCAAAATACCATTAATATCCAATTTATTTCTGTTGGCCCTATAATTCATTTAAGACATCAGAGAAACTATTTCTGTTACTAGATAATATTTTGTGAATCACATCTTCTTAATATTTGTCTCTTTCATGAATCGCATCTTAATATTTGTCCTCTAATCCCTGCCTTAATGTGAGTGATCTGAGAGAGGGAGCTCACTTTCCTAAGCACTTTTGCACAAATGAATATGTATCACCCTGATAGCTTTGCAAAACTGATCCAATCCTGAAGTTGAACAAAACATTACAGACCAAAACACCTCAACTCTTTGATTAACACACGTTTCTAAAAATTCGGTTTGAAATTGAGCTATTTCTTTTTCTTCTTCAAAGTAAATAATCCATATAAACATCAGTTATTTGCAGGACTATAAACATCAGGTCTCTCGTATACACAGACTTGGAAAAAAATTGCCTGTATTTTCAGTTGCTGTCCAGGCTTTTCCTATAGCTGCTATATAGATTGCTGCAAGTCTTTGCTATGAAGTAGAATTTTGTTACAGCTCTCAGCATAATGTTTCTGATCCACCACAGCAAGGTGCACTAGTTTTACTACATGCTGATCACTTTTCCCAACACATTCTTCAGAGTTAATACTGATTTTCTTTCTATAATTTGTTTTTCTACCTGAGCCAAATTATCCAATGAACTTGTCCTGTCTCCTGGTATTTTCTCACACGTCAGACTAGATGTTTCTGAGAACATATTACATCACTGTAGGAGCAAGTTAAGAGTTGCCTGCCCAATCTGTTTCAAGTTTTCTAAATTAAGTCCTTTCTCTCACCATTTTGACCTTTTTACCCTTTTCTAGCAAAAGTAGATCTGCAATTGAGAATTACGAAAATTTCAGCAGAATTTGTGACTATGCTGGTAGAAAATGTTGGGGGTCTTGTGACCCTTTTTTTTTTTGTCAAAAGAGCTGCATTGCAGTAGTGGGGTTTTTTTTGTTTGTTTGTTTGTTTTATTCTTAGACTTATTTAATATTTTTTTCCTTTGGGCTTTTTAATTTTCCTCTTACTCTTTTCAGAGTGCTCTTGTGTTTGCTTTGTGCTAAGGACTGGTCTTAAGGAATCTTGATGTTGCATGATTATTTGCGGCTTGGCTTTCTCTCTATAGGCTTGTGTTCCATTCAAGCCACTAAACTAACTGGCAGCTCACTTCCCTCCGAGTTTTCACATACTGCTGGAAGGCAGAAAAACCAGTTTTATCCAGACAGCACTGTGAGGATGAGTTGCATGAAATTACTTATCCAGTCTGCTTGAAAAAAATTTACATTTCTTGTAAACATATGCATTGTCTATTACTAAAGGCATTTCTAGGACTTAAAAATATGACACCTTTTGAGAGAATAGTTTGCTATGTGGCATGACAAACAGTAGGTCTGTTCAAAAAAAGTCAGGTTTAAATGTGGTATGATTTTAAAGTACACCCTTAAATGGATGAAGTAGCATATATCTTCCTACAGGAAATCAGAATAAATAGGTTATATTGAGCAGTAACAGTCATCTGGAAATGGAAAATAAAATGTTTTCTATAGATATTCTTCAGAGTCTTCATATGGATTTTTTTATTTTACTTCACACTAAATATCATTAAGCTGCTAGTAGCTGCAAATCTTGTATGTGAGAACAGAAGATAACTGCTTTTCCCCATCAGTGAAGGCATTTTTGTTTAATAACAACTTTGATCCTTCTACTGTTGGCAATGGTCATTGAGAAATCCTGACATAAAGAAGGTATCTGCAAGATAAAGTTCTACAAGGGATGATTAGCAGCACTTAAGTTTTCTTTTTGTTGAAAGGAAGAATCCCTGATTGAACAGTGCATTGAATGATATGACAAGCAAGTACTTGATCCCTGTCCAGCTGGAAAGGAATTGTATTCATCAGCAGCTTTTTAGCTAAGGATGTCTTTATATTTTCACTCTTTGTTTGAGTCTCTCCAGATCCTCCCTTTACTTCATGTCAGCACTATATAGTAGGTATGCCAAGTGGTTTTGAAATTTAAATTACAGTCTCTTTTTCAGATGTTATTGGAAAGAACATGTAATTTATAACCACGTGTTAGGAGTACAGGATGTTCATGGTTCACTGCCAATTCTTCTTTTGTAAAGTTAATAAAACTTTCATAAAACACTTATACACTTGTATATTTCATGGTAAAGATTTTTTTATCTCATAGGCTAATGTAAAGATTTATTAAAAACATTTTTTTGTTAAGAGGAGTGTCAATAGTTTGCAGCTGAGTGTAATTTTGAATTCCCAGTAGATGACAGTCTGACTGAAAATGACACTAACAGCTTTGTTGATTTAGCACTAAAAATAAAGGATTCTTTCAAATGATATAAAGCTCTAATACCCTGAGTGTGCTGAAATACACTTGAGACCCTTAAGTAGAGTTTCAGCGAAATGTTCGCCAGCACTATGGATTCCGGTGAACAAGCATTAACACGCTTCCTGGCATTGACCCACTGGGTTCCCACCTAAAAATTAGTGTGAAGGACCGGGATACTGCATTAAGAAGAGAAACTGATATGTCTAAATATGGGAACCATCAGAGCTTTGGATAATGTCATGGAATAGATTTCTAGTAAGACCTTGTGACATCATTGTGACTAAGTCGTGTTTTTTTTCCTCAGAAATCGAGCACTTCAAATATTTAATTCAGTAGCAACCCAAAACTACTACCATCTGATAGCTATGAAGAGGTATGTGAAAAGAGTTGATGGTTTTATGCCAGCTTCTGCAGGATGGTTGTTCACTCTTTTTTTGTGATGTGATAATTGATAGCTTTGCTGGCGATCTTGGCAAAGAAGCTGAGGATTAAATAGCCCGAGAGATGGAACTTTCCTAGTCTCCTAAGTGAGAAACAGACATGTTGGCCAGGCAGCATGGAAGAGTCTACAGTGCTCCTGCTGTGCTGTACTCTACTAAACATAAATACCACAAAAGTGTTTCCTCCATCTTTGAGTGTTTTTTATTCAAACTAAGAGTATTTAGAGCTATATTCTCTGCATCTTTGTCCGACTTGAATCTATTCTTCACTTGTATTCTGGTATAGATCAGGTAATACAGTGACAAAAATATTTTACACAACTTTACAGCCACCTATCCTAAGCATTTGCATCAATATAAATGGGATGTAAAGCTCTACACTTCTATAAGTAATTGCACAAAGGAAAGCGATGAAGGGACTGGTGAACACATAACATCAGAGTTGGTAACAAGCGAGAGAGAGCACTGATAAATTTGTTACATATAGGATACAATTTTTTTAATGGGGAATCTATAAAGACACTACCTCTCTGTCTGGTAGCTACTACTTAAAAAAATAAATAAATCACTATTTACTCTGAGCTTGCCAACATTTGTTATTTCATCCATATGTTGTGACTACTGCAGTACATTTTTGCCGGTTTTAGTGTTTTTCTTAAAACAATTCACTCTTGATACACAAGTGGCTAAACTTGGAGAACAGAAGGGCTACAGCTACAGATCCATAAATGGTAGTAATAATAATATTTCTAAACGGTAGTTTGAGCTTTGAAAACAGTAGCACTGAAAACTGTAGGAAGAGAAAGATCTAGGAAAAACTAAAGATTTGTTGTATTTTTCCATTTTATCTTGCCTATGTGATAAAATAGAAACATAGATCCTTAGAGAATCAATTAGTGTGCATAGAAATAAGGAGGAGATAATTATATAGAGGGAGTTAAAGACAAAATGGTTGAAAACTTAATGTGTTTATGTTGAGTGGCTGCTGTTTCTTGACCTAGATCGTATGGAGATCACAAATTTGACTTAAAATCATTTTTTAAGGCATATTAAACAAAGTTCATGTAATGAAGCATCTTTTAATTCAGATTGACCTCCCAGCATAATATGCAGGATGTATATACACAAATTAGGGGAACATAAGATGCCTTTCTGAATATGGATTGGCAAAGTGACAATTTTGTGCTTTTTTCTTTTACAAGCATGACTTTTCAGATTCAGAAAAAAATGGAGAGAGAGAATCTTCTCAGTTTTTATAAAGGTATTACTTTCTTTAAAAACATCACTAATCAAAGAACACCTAAAACAATTTTAGTCCTATGTACATGCAGCATAAAATCTCAAAATTCTAAGATGCTTGAAAAACAATACCCTTTATATGTTCATATATATATATCAGATCGAGAAATGTGTGGCTATTCTCTGCAAGAAGTTCTGTTGTGTTATTGTGTTAACTGAAGTAATCCCATACATTTTGAATATCAAATGAAAAGGATAGTGAATTTCAGATTATTTCTCTGTAAGCAATGACTGGGGTGCGAGGTTTGTTTGGCACCTTTTCTTAGTGAGGCTTGTAGGAAAAGAAAATATCGTTTATTAAAAGACCTGAGAAAGTGTAAAAAAAAGAAAGCAGCTCTTAGATACACGAGTTCTTCAAGAGGGATGTTTTAAATTAATCTTCTCAGATCTGATTGTGAGCTGACCACCACGTTTTTCCACTTCCACAGTAAATTCTTTTCTTCTAAACTTCCAATAGGCTAAATATTTCTGGAGTATTTTTTGAAATTTTGAACCGATCCCATCAACTTTACAGAAGTACATTTGCTAGGGGAATCTTTTGTATTATATGAACATGAATCTGCAGAGGAGATAGAATGACACTGGTACCATTAGTATTAATCTCTTTTAATACAATTTGAAAGCAGGCAAAAACTATGTTAACCAACTTGGGAAAGATGAACAATGTATATGGTGGTCTTTAACATCTCCCAATTGGAAATAAATAATTTTATTATTCACAATTGTTTTATTCTATATTAAATTTGCAAACATTTAACTTATTTGACCATAATTTTAATACAGCGTTTTTGAAACCTGAAAGTCCTCTATATAACTATGATCAATATATTTGTCTTGGATTATCCTTCTTCTGTAGATAAGAAAAAAATGAAAATAAAAAAGGATAGTATTACAAACTAGTGATTAGAATTGAGTGCAAAAAAAGTTATTTGTATTTCTCTCTCTTTTTCACTCTGCTATAATCATGAAAGATTAAAAAATGAGAAAAATTTGTATCAGCTGGTTTGTGCATGAGATAAATCTGCTTCAGTAGTGTATTGTGAACAGTGAAGCATAGGTTATAGCTGAAATTTCATGACTACTTTTTTAAATTCTATAGAGGAGGGGGCCTTACACTGACAAGGAAAGGTGATACACTGGTGTTTTCTCCTTGTCACGTGGACCGACCAGTTGCCCACACGCGCAGACAAATCTGCACTCGTGCACAGGACTGCTGCTTTCCGAAATGGTGGTTTCAGTGTTCCTAACGGGACAAATAAGCCAAGTGCTACTCTCCTGTAATCTTCAGTGAAGACTTCCTTGTCTTCTTTATCTTATTCTGTTTTCCTTGGTTGCTGGAGCTCCTCCGTAGAAGTCTGCCATGGGCAGGGCACTGATGCTTCTCTGCCCTGCCCTCTGTCTTTTGCAACAGAACCTCAGACCCAGCCCTGGAGAAGGCTGCAATGCTGTATTATTTTCATGCAGGGGAAGCCTCTTCCCAACTGGCATATTTTTTCGAAATGAATACTAGACCATTGTCTGCTAACAAAATCAGTAGCACTCTATAAAAACCAAAGGATAAAGCAAACACATTAAGAATAATGCTTCCAATGGTGCAAACTTGTTTGTGCTAGTGCAGACTTAGTTAAATATTCACCAAATATATCTTAAGGTGTTTTGAATTTTTTTTTTGTTAGAAAGTATGTTAGAAGATTAAAGCATGTACAGAACATTCCTCCCTCTCATTCATGTCAAAATGAAATTGATAATTGCCAGTTTTTAACCAGCTCAAAAGATGCTTTCACAGTCTTCCCTTTGCAGGAGATTACTTATTGTTGCCTTTGATGTTGACATTATTTAATAGAGATTTTTTTTCCTTTATGAATTGTTTCAACTTGCTCATGCTGTCTTCAATTTAATGAAGCTGTTGAGAAGAAAACTCTAAACAAATGAGATAGGATGGTTTAGGAAGAATGTGAATTGTATTCCTTAGCAAGAATTGTTTATAGGGATGGTTTCATAATATGTAAAACATATGGACCACCAGAAATCTAAATGCCAGACTCTAGGTCTTTGATTTATTATTTCATGTAATTTACATTTTATTCACTTTTTTCCCTCTCTCTTCTATTTTAACATTTCCTATTTGTAGCAATGGATATGAACAAGAAATGCTTCTATTACAGGACTGTACTATTCTTTGAAACACATCAAAAAGGCTGAATGCAAGCTACCGAAGGTCATGATTTTAAAGCTTACTAAGGATCTGGAGGTATCACACTTGAAAGACACAATAAAATTTATTTTGCTTTTCTAATTATTTCCTTTAAAAAATTTATTACTAGGTCCTCCCACAGTAGAGTTTTCCTGAGTCTGTTTACAGTGCTTGTTTATACTCGAATAATATCTGGTTTTTTTCATCTTATGGTCATTCAGAACCACTGGATTTTGTTGCAAGATAACCAGAACCAAACTAGTTTTCAATATTCTGTTTTAGCTACTGAAACAATAAATGAACAGTTTTCTGCTTTTTAAATATGAATGCACAAGAGTGTAAAAATAAACACAGACCATGTTGCTGTAAAGTGACTGCTTACCCCTGTCTTCATTTAACCTTTATATTTCACATTCTAGTAGAGAAAAACAAAACTCAACCAATGCAAACTATAGTTATGTCAGATGAAGCCTATTTTAATAATGCCAACAAAAAATAGTAGGATTCGGATTAATGGGATTACTTTGCCTCTGAGATCTTGATATCTCTGGAGTTTACCTGAATTTTAACATTCTTGGGAAATTAAAACCTGTGTTGCTTAGTTTCCTCTACACCTGAAGACATTTTGCTAATTAGCTACACAAATTCAGATCAGGTGTTGACTAGCACAAAATAACTTGCTGCCCAACAAAAAAAAAACAAATCGCTGGTGTGGAATTGTCATCAGGGAAAACAGGAAAAGAAGAAAGTTGGGTAATCTTTGATCCTACTTTCAGCAAGCTTCTGTTGTGCAAGTGAACAGGAGATCAAACGTGAACAGATTTGTGTGCTGTACTATAGGAATCCAATATTCCAAGACTCCTATGTAAGTAAAAATAGGAAATCTGCCAAGAACATCATAATTACCTAGAAATTATTACTGAGAAATGCAAAAATGTGGTTTGCATATTTTCTGAACTGCTGGACTTCTGCTGAAGATGGCATTGGGCTGTTGTCAGTGAATTACATCTATTCAGCAGATTAGACTTTTTAGGGATGTGGTATATAAGTAAAGCATTGCAAATATTGGATAACATTTCTTTTTTCTAGGTGTGGGTTTGTGAAATTTACCTCTTCCTGAATATTTTATAATCAATGTGATTATTGGTCTCTGTAGTTGTGTTTTAGGAGATTTCTATGGAGAAAAATGTTACAATGGGCACTGTTGTTTTCCTGTGATATTTTTCAGCAGAATTTAATTCTTTCTTAATTTTTAACTAACCTTTTTCTGGAAAATGAAATTTTGTTGGTTTTAGGATACTTATCTTCATACATATAACTTCATCTGCCCTGAGGTGGTCTGTGTACATTGTATTCTGGTATAGCTATTTAGGGCAACAGTAGGATTGTTTCAGGTTTGATTTTTTTTTGGTGACAGCAAATGAAATAATTCATGCCTGTGAATGTAATTATGCCACTGACATTCAGGTGTTCATTCCTATTTGACACGAAGCTAGACTGATAAAAACATATGTACAGGGGAAGTATGTCTATCTGTTGAGGAAGAGGGGGTTTACACCATTTTCTTACACCAGAATCACGAGGCAGTACAATTTTTGTGTGTAGAGAAAACCTTAAATAGAGATATTCAACTATGTCTTAATGAATAAAGATATTCAGTTATGTCTTCAGCTGATAACTGAAGGAGGAGTAACTTAAATCAGTAGAAGGATGATTTAGCTGAGATCTTGGAGTAGAAGAAACTATAATGCTGTTTTTTGATTTTATTTTTTGATTGTGATTTTATTTTGCTTGGGCTAAAGAAGCTTTGTTGATTTAAGTTTAATAGCTGGCAAAAAGGCTGTGATTCTGCTCCTTGGAACAGTTAACTTGTTCACAAAGCTATTAGTAAGGCCCTTCTGTATGTTTTGGAATAACACCCATGACTGCAGCTTTTTTACAGCATCCTCTGTGTGTTGGCATGTTGTCTGTATGTTCATGTATGCCTATTAATTGCCAGTTGGGGGCAGGGTGGAGAGGGGTAATTCCCATGAAAAGGAACCAAGTCTAAAAAGCCTGGTTTAGGTGGCATCCACCCAAGGGCTGCTTCTACTACTTTTCCTGCTCTCTCCATCCTTCTTCTTCAATAAAAATTACTCTTTCTTTAAAAATTTTCTATACATTTGAAAGAAATCTAAATATTGAAGCATATGAATGTGAACTGTTTAGGAACCCAGTCAACTCCCTTCTTCCTTGTATAATTCTTCATCATTGTCACTCCACCCTGCTCATGCTACCCACCCAGTCTTAATTTTATTCCTTTCATTTGTTCCATACTGCAAATATTCATTTTTTAATTCCTCCTGTGACTTCAAATTGTGCATTAAATATACTTTGAAGGGCTTTAAAAGAAATAATTTACTGTGTCATTTTAAGTTACAAGTTTGTGAGAGTTTGTTTTTTTTTCTCCACAGCTATGTTGCTGGAACAGAAAGATATTTTTATACATAAAACTGAAATGTGTAGTCTCTTTGATATGATGAAATTTGTTCATAAGATGCTATAGTAGATTTCTTAACAGTAGCAAACTCATTTTTAAGTCAAAGCAGGACTCTTGATCCCTTTTTTCTTTCACTAGGTATCTATCTATCTTGTTCTTTCAGGCTATTGCTCTTTAGCGTTGTTTTTCCAATATTATATCTTTAATTTCGCTTCTCCCTCCTGTAATAATTAGCTCTCTTCTCTCTGACTCAGCTCACTAGGCAGCAACAGAGTCTAGATCAGTGTTAGGTCAGTTAGTAATAATTGTCAGTGTTCTGCATACTCAAGAAAACAGGGTAACAAGAGAATGGAAAACTAGCTTTTAGCAGTGACTAAAGAGTAGCTTTTGTTCTTGCATAATAGCTTAGGTAATGTCAATTCATAAAAACCAGTACACCAGGACCAGGAAATCTACATATTCTGTATTTGAAGTGTCTTGTATGGTGGTAAGAGAATAACATTTGTTGAAGGCCCAGCTGCCCGTCAAGAAAGATAAAGCAGGCTATTACACGCTTAATTCTCACTCCTGCAGCCTGTGCTGACTAACATCTGATCTCTGCTCCTCTGAGCCATCATGTTAGACCATCGTCTGTCATATTGTAGTAAAAAAAAAATGCAAAATATTTCTCATTCAGAACAATGGTGGTAATGTTTTCCAATATTTTTACAGTAGCTCAACATGGTAGAATCACTTTAGAATATGAACCATCCATTCAGTCCCCAATTGCAGCTGAATGTAGTCAAGTTCTCACAATGTCCTGCTTTGTTACATAGGTCAGAGTAAATCTTTTGGTGCTTTTTTGCAATTGGTGTACCTCGGTGTGCCTTGGCTTATGAAAGTTTCATCGTGGCTTTAAATGTTATAAAGCTCTTTCTTTCAGCACCTGTGACCAAGAAGTAATTGTATGTGCCTTGGACTTATTTCTATTCAGAAATAAACATGTAATTAGGAGATAATTATAGCTATGAAATAATTTGATATAAGGGAGATGTAAATGTAGATTTTGGATAACTTCTACTACATAAAAAAAATCTTATTTACCTGTGGTTTTGTTCACTTTTTAAGAACAGCTATTTCAGTTCAGGGCTTGTGATAGGAGGAATGAATTAATTACAGAGCTGTCCTTCCTGGTGATTTACAACTTTTTACTTGCTGAATTTTCTGTGACAGATCTTCATATTCTGCCCTTGTTGCTGTCCATAAAATATCCTCCTGAGTCATAAGCAAATGTATCAGTCCTCCATACCATCAGAAAGCGCTGGAAAAGTGAGCGAATCTAGAGCCATAGCTATTGAAAAATATCAAAGAAATACCTATGCTCTTTTCTGGAGAAGTATAAGGAAATGGCAGGTACACCTTCCTGAGAAACAGGGCGTTTTTGAGCTGCCAGGAGAAGAACTGGGTAGCAAGTGTTTCTGCAGAATTGTCACTTGCTTCAGAGGTGAGTGGGCGAAGCACCATTGTTAGACAGTATCCCACTTTCTGAGTTGTTCTTGCCCCTGACAATTCCTGAAATAAAAGGATTGGACAATCCAGCTTCTCTGCTGAAGATATTTAGGTACGTTGTTGTCAGCTGATTGAAATTTCTTTAAAAACCCAAACCTTTGTGTTGCTACCATCGTCACTTGAGCTGTCTGTGTCTGTCTTTTGAGGGCAACACCCGTAAGCAAGTTTCTTCAGAACTGAACTTGTCATGTCTCTGACACTATCAAACTATTTTCAGAAAATAGTATCTAAGGAGCACAAGGGAAGATATACTTTTTACACTACCTCTAACTGTCAAAGCATTTTTGTAGCTGTTAGACCCTCTGTTCACTACAGCTATGCAGGCATTTGTGGTATGAAATCCTTCAGCTCTTAAATAGTTCAAAGCAGTGGGTATAAAGAAAAGTCAGTGGACTCAAAATAAAAATGGTGTTCTATATATAATTTAGTGCCTCTATCTTATTTCAGCCATACCAAATTGTATGATACCAATAATATTGATATAAGACAGTGCTGGAGATTTTGTACTAAACAGTGCACAACTTTCAGGGAAATATGCTGGGAAAGCTGAAAGTCTGGCTCAAAAA
This sequence comes from Lepidothrix coronata, assembly GCF_001604755.1. Lineage (NCBI taxonomy): Eukaryota > Metazoa > Chordata > Aves > Passeriformes > Pipridae > Lepidothrix > Lepidothrix coronata. The sequence goes on along the minus strand of NW_016690181.1, from coordinate 15,476,757 downwards.
CCAAATTTTACTACCAGCCAAAACCTTATTTTACCAGTTATAGTGATATCTTTATATTCTTGAGAAAACAGTAGAAAATAAGAGCAGTAAGAAAGGCAAGGAGAGAGCTTCTAACTCATTGTTGTGGCCATTATGTATTGACCTTCACATGTTCACAGACACACCTTGGTCACGCCAGACTGGAACCTATTTCAGCACAAATAACTGTAGCTCTTAAGCTCTCTTGGACTGTGAAAATTCCATTTCTACAAAGTAAAAGAACATATTCACCTGCAAAATATTTTCCCTAGTGGATAAAGTCTTGTGAGTTTTCATGTCAGTGGATTATTACAGCTTCTTTATGAACTTGGGAGGAAAGGGGAATAATCTAACTTTTACCAATTTCATTTTGTCTGTACAAGGTTGTGGGGGTTTTTGGTGTGGGTTTCTTGCCTTCCCCCCCTCCCCTCAAAGCGCTACTTTTTTTGTGCTGCATGCATGCCAGGATTTATGACTGAATAAACCAAATATAGAACAGACCACTTACATAATATTTAACATATGTTATAATGTCAGATGTGAGTTAATTTTAGAAAGAGTAATGGAGAGAACCAGACAAAATGGATCATCACTCTTCCCTGAATGTGATTAAGCGAAGAGGAAGGATTCTATCCCACCCCACCCATGTATTCGGTATAAATTTCCTGCAATATTCCTTTAGCAGAGGAATATAAAACTGACTTCCAAGTGAATGTAGACAGATGTTGGGTGGTCCTATTTTGCACATGATTACTCAGTGCTCTTCTATAGGAATACACTGGTTCTCATCCAAGTAAAAAGCCGGAAAAATAGATTCTTCATCACACTGTCCAATCCTAAGGTAATGTATTTGTAAGGAACAAAATACAGATAAAAGATACCTCAGTCATTAATGGACCATTAAAAAATTAGATCAAAACCCATTTTTTGCTGAATTGTGAAGCAGTGTGGGTGTTGCACTGCAAACTATTAAGGCTCTTACTTCATATGCGTAATGTGTTATGGTGATGTCCTTAAATCACTATTGGTGCTGAAGAACGTTCATTTTGAAAATATGTAAAATTCATGTCTATAAAGAAGTAACTAAGAGTCAGACTCTGATCCATCCACTTCCTACATAAATGAATGACAACTGATGTATGCAGTTCATGTTAATAGATGTTCCAACACTGTGCATCACGTGTATGGATCTAAAATGCTAAGACCTGGCATTTGGTAGCTTAGACTGAATCTGAAACACACTATCCTGTGCAAAATGGTGAGAGGAGAACATTTAGGGAGCCTGTTGATGGCTTCCCTTTGGTTTACAAAGAGCAGACTGGTTACGCTTCACAGTATCTGATAAACTGTATCTAGTTCAGGATGGATGCAAAGTAAAATATTATGAATGTTCCCCCCCTGGAATTTTGTGTGGCACAGAATCAGTATGAATTGTGATAAATCTCTGTAAGGAAATAATCATGAATGTCTCTCTTATTTAGGAGAAAATTGTGAGGCACCCAAAGTAGTAGCTTGGAGGAAGAAGTGGGTAGCCCAGAAAACTCCCCTTATATTCCACTTAATTTTTTTTCTTGCTTGTGTGTTACCATTTTTTACATGGTTATATCATGTTTCTTCTTCACCTCACAATAATTCTCACAATATATGCTTCTCCTCTTAAAATACATGTAGACCAGTAATTAATTGTGTAGCTCTTTGTTTTAAGCCAAATCATCTTAGGTCAATCTTGTATAAGTTTCAGTACAATGAGACAGTCAATAGAGGAATATCTAGGGAGGTTGGTTAAAGAAAGGATAAGACATAACTTCTGATATGGCATAACTTTAGCTTGGAAGTTCTGTAGTAGACAATTTTATTTAAGATATAACAGTATAATAGAAGTCTGTTGGAGCACTTCAATTATGTGAATATGCTCCAGGTAACTACCAGAGTCCTCATTCAACTTGCTTAGATTTTTGTTTTGATTGTTGCATGTTAATTTAGTGAAAAAATTTCAACAATTATAAATATAGATCCATATAGAAATCCAAAGATTCATTTTCACTTTAGTTTCCTTCTTTTGAAAACAAAACCAAACAAAACCCCCTAAAACATCAGAGAATGTTGGGACTTCACTTATGAGAAATTGAGGCAATTTCTTTCCTAAACTCTGACAGCTGAAAATTGCCAAGAATTCTGGCCTGTCTACAGATAAACAGATATTGTATTTTGAAAGATGTTACTAGAATTTCAGCTCTCTTCTCTTCCACTCGTGCTTTACTGGAAGCATGATACAAGCTGAATTTCTTTGTAGAATAGTACTCATCAAGAAAAGCATGCATATAATTGAAATGTTACCTGTTGTTCTACATTCTCACATGCTACATTATGTTTAGGAAAGCACTCCTTAATTGTACATTACAGAAAATTAAGCTCCTCCTCTTGTAAAGCTGCTGTTTGGTGACAGGATATCACACATCCATCCTGTGGGCAGGTTTCGGGGAAAGTGTCAGAAGTGAAAGCCAGCACTACCAACTGTAGGAAAACAATATTTTTGTCCCACAGTGAAGCTGGGTTTTGTGGATGCTGAACTCCTAGAATGTTTGTGGCCACCATTCATCATGACCTAACTCTGCGGTGGGCCAAGTCCTGCATAATGGCTATAGAACCCTGATGGAAACGCTGGCTCATTGCAGGATAATTTATTTTGGTTAAATGAGGTTGCAGACTACAAGCTTAATTTTAGGTTATCCTGATGGTAAAATTATATGTCATAAACCAAAGGGAGAAGTTTTGTTTGACCTTCCACAATAAAAGACTGAGGAGTGATGGGAAAATGACAGGAGTGCAGGGGGGTATGTATTAGCTTGAAAACACAATTGGACGCAGTTTTGTCTTCTAAATTTTGTCTGATTCTACGCTGCAAATAACAAAAAAACAACCAAACAAAATCCCAACACAAAAAACCAACAAAACCATCACCTACACTTTATGGTAAATTTAGGCTATGATGTCATCTGGGCACAGATTTGAGAAAGTACTTAGTATTATAGTATTCCAGGTTCCAATTTGATTAATGAATTTGTTCTATTCAAAATCTCAAATTGCTGATAACGAATAAAAGTGAACAGGAAAAAAACTAGCTTGTTTTTAACTTATAATCACAGTATCTGAAAAACAACTCAACTGAAATCCATAAACATACATAACTGAACAGGTAAACAAAAGAAAACTCAACTGAAATTTTGTAATAAAGCAAATAATATGCAAATAAGTTCCCTGCACATAAACACAGTTATCTGCTTATTCATTAGTCCAACCCTTTGGTTTGGATGTTTCTAGTAGTAATTATCTAGAAAGTAGAAAAGTGTGGTCAAGTTCTGTGAAAGACCTCAACAGAAACTCCAGTAAATGCTTCATCCTGTTATCCTCTGTTTAGTAGTAGTTGACCTGTGGATTCGAGATCGTTTACATGATATTAATGATATTAAAACTGTGATCACTTCTCACTATTAAAGCAAAAGTAGTCAAAGCCTTTTCTTACTTGTATCCAGATTCATTGATAATATTAGGTAGAGAGTCCATTGTCAATTATCACTACAATATTGACGCAAACTTTGAAGGTAAAATTCTCCTTTGATTGTGGTTATGGGATGGCTTTAAAAGTCTGAACATAGTCAGAGCTTCCTCACTGGCTGTCACTGATGTCATGGCCATGTCAGTAATGCCCTTAAAGGGCAGGACTCTGACACTCTCTCTCTCTCTCCTTTGATTTATAAATTCCATTTCATAATAGCAAAAAGACACTTAAAGGAAACTCTTCAACTTCTTGCTTTATCACACTACCTAAGGCATATAATAATCCTCAAAAAATGCACTACCCGTCATGTCTTATTCCTTAAACATAGGTCAGAAAAATCTGCCATACCCGACAGGATGGTGTAAGTGCTACATTGGAATGATGTCTGAGGGCGGGGAAAAGTCTAACTATATCCTCCAATTCCAAGCCTGCAGAATCTAGATAGTTCCAATTCTTAGAAACATGGTTGCAGGGAAGGAATAATCTCTTCTCTAGATGTTGATCAAACCACACAGATGGCATTAACCTTATATAGTTATATATAACCTTATAGGCCTATATAGTAGCAAAGCAGATGCTTCAAGATGAACTGCTGCTCCCTTCAATTATTTAAGTAAATCCTTTGCAGTATCTTGGACTCTTCTCTTTTTTTTTTTTTCCCTAAAATATGTTTGATCAAGGTATTATGTAAATTCTTAGGAAATCTTTATGATCTCAAATTAATTGTATCTTTGCTTTAAAGATAAAATGAATACATCCAAGGGATGCATTCACTTCATATGAAGATGGGGTGAAAAGGGGAAGGAAGGAAAGAGCACAGGATGAAAATTAATTCAGACAAATGAATTGACCAGAGGAGTAGTTCCCTGGGTGTGCTGGCTTGCTCCTCCATGTTATTCTTACCTGTGAAGGAAATGCATGTGAAAAGATGTTGTTTGGATTCTGTGGCTAAAAAGAGGGCAGACTGCTATGAAGAACACTTGCTCCTGAAGGGCCTCCAGATTTAAATGGTTTTAACATGCTCTGGATCAAACTCTGAGGTCAGTGGAATTGATTGTAGTTGATGTCTAAAGCCGCAGAGAGCTTTTATTTGGAACACATTCTCACAAATAACAGAAAGAAGTGTTTGGGCCAAATTTACCTGTGATGAACTATCATTAATAGCCTCAGCCCTACCCTGTTGATTTGTCAGTTATGATTTTAGTTGGCTATTTAATAATAAAAATAAAAAGAGTCTTTAAATACTAAATCAAAGAAGTGGACAGTCATATTCTTTTAAGAGGCCATATTGCTTATTTCAAGTGAAGCTGGTAACATTCCAATGTTCTTTTGATAAGCATATTAACCAAGACCAAAGACCATGGGAACAAAAAGAAAATGGCATTGTGGGTTATGCAAGTAAGCATTTTTGTTTTCATTTCTGTGCAAGACAAGTGGTATTGCAGGATGATACAGACCAGAACTCATTGTTAATGCATTTTTGCTAGGAAGTTCTCAGAAAACAAGGAATCTCTGGAAACTAAGCTTTCAGACAAGGTCAAGGGTAACAAAATGCTTCTGGACACTATTCTTCAGGCTAGCAGTCTAGTCTGTATTTTTCTCATACATGGGTTAGAAACATTAAAAATAACAGTTTAATTATCTTAGTAGAAATTTACTGTGACATGAAAAGTATACTGTCAATTTTGTTAAAAGAACTTGCAGGTACTCGCTCTGCCCTTTAGCCTGTGTGCCACTTTTTGCTGATTTACGGTAATTTTTCTATTGGAAAAAAAAGGTTCTTTCATTGTTACTTTTTGAAAGCTATACCGAAAGATGAGAAATTAAGAGCACACTTATGCAATGCCACACAGAAAATATCTAGTAAAATTAATTTAAACCAAACAGCTGTCTAATATACAAAGTAAACAAAACATATACACTGTGGTTTCCCACAAAAAGCTTTAATTTATATTTAGAAAAATGCTACTTAGGAGAACAAATAAAACACTCTACTATATACCTATGTACAAACTGTTCTAAGTTGATCATATTCCTTTAATTAAGGCATTTATGAGCTAGACCACTTTCATCATAACAAATCTTCTGTCCTTTACTTAGTCAGAATCTTTTGAAACATAGGAGTGCTTAAGAGAAATGGAAGCTATTAAGACAAATGTATTTGTATTTAGCAAATAGGTCTTTTGCATAAACAGTAAATCTCCTAGAATATGTCACAGCACGTTAGTTTCTGCAAATGGTCCTACAAACTAGACTTTTCCTTTTTGTCCCTCCTTTAATATGACTGCCTTCAGCTGCATCTTGGAAGTCCTGCTCACCATTCCCTTTTCAGTGAGCTGGCTTTTTAATTTAAAGGCAACATTTTGGGTTTTAGATATGAAGAAGCATATCTACAACAAAATTACAGTGTTTTCTTTCTGATTATAGAACAATGAGTTTGTGGTGTAAAACGTATAGGATCGACTACTACAAATTAAATTAGGAATGGATTCTTTGTTCTATGTTTTAGACCTTTTTGTTGTGTTCTCATTAAATGAATGTTGTTCAAACTCTTAAAGTAAAATCTTTTTACATCTTAAACCTTAAAACAAAACCAACCCCTCCCTCTGAAATATGTCATAGTGGCACGTCTTTGTACTTGGGCTTTTTTTTTCCAGTGTGTGCCAATAAGTAGTGTTCTCCTGACAGATTATTTTGTCTATAACTGTCTTTTGAAGTTGCTCCCAGTTACTTTTAATTAAAAGAAAACTTTCTGTACCAAACTGACTTCCACTTTTTTTCAAGTAAAGATGCAGCCAGTAGCTATAGAGTTGCTGATTTCTGACAGTTAAAACATCTTTATTCTAGTTTTAATTGACCTTTTGAGGAAAAGAGAAACAAACAAGGGAAGGGAATGTATACTTAAAGTTAACCTAATTTGAACCTTTAGCTGAGAGTATGTGGGGATTACTCTTATATGATTATTTAATACAGAGGCTGTAGAGAACAATTAAAGAGATTTATAACAATCTCGAATATAACAGTTTTGTAAGCCTATCACAATCATCTTCATCAAAGGTGCTTTACTTCCAGATCACAACCTTAAAGATTCATTGCATATTAAAAGCCTTCCAAGAGCATGACACCTTCAGTTTTTCAGGCCAGAATAAACTTTTTTATCCTCTGCAGAGAGCCCTAATTAAATTATCATTATAGATATCTTTCATTATAATTCAAATCATAATCACAGTAATTTATACAGTCATATCTGTGTTTTGGTTGGGCTGAGACATTTCCTGGGACTGATTTTGGCAACCATGTCACAAAGGCTTCTACTTGAATCGCTAGTATGCAATACAATTCTATTCTTATCCTGCACACAACCCTTCTTTACTTTTCACTTTCTGATATAAACTCAAAGGGACATGTTCTGTTTGAATGCTTAGGTCTGAGAGGGTCCTCTCTCTCACCTGTTGTTCACAAAAATTGTTGCATATGTGGAAAAACAGCTTCCTCAAGAGCTGGTTACAGGTGAGTACATGGAATAAGAGAGATGGTACCTGTAAAATTTAAGAGTACAAGCAGTGCCTTTTTACCTCTGCTGTCAGAAACTCGTTGTGCTGGTTGAATCTTTGCCTCCTCCCGTTCTAGTGGACTCTCCAAAAAAAATTCCTAATGTTTCATCTCACACCATCCCTTTTTGGTCTCTTCCCTCTTGTCCTGGGGTTAACTGCAGGTATTCTTCCCTTTCCCCTTTGAAAGAGCAGCAGGAGATGGAAAAGCCTAGCCCTTGTACCTTCTGTGGAGAGACTGTGGGGTGATATTTGCTCACTAAAGGGGATGGCATATTTTGTTTGGGTATGTGCTTGCTCTCAGAATTGTGCTTCTTGACATACAATCTGCTATGATCATCCCATTTCTTCAGGCTGACTGTATGAAATGGCAGAGGGTATGTTGTGTGTGTCAGCCTCTGAACTAAATATCCATTGGGATTTGAAGACACTACTGTGAATCATGGGTTTGGGTCTTGCACTTGCTTCCCGTTTTCTGTCCCTTGCAGGAGGTCAGAGTGCATAACCTGTCAGCCATAAAAAAAAAAACACACAAAAAAACCAAATAAACACAACAAAAAACAACAAAACAAAGCCAAACCCAAAACAAAACAAAATAAAAGCAGGGAAAAAGAAAGAGGGAGAGGGTTGTTTTTTCAGCTTCTATGAAATGCTCACAGCACAGCTCCATGAGTTGTCAACACAATGAGACTGGCAGCAAATTTTGCCAAGAGACAGGAAAAAAGCCCAGAGGTTTTAAACCAGCATTGCTACTGAACTCCCTGTGTCATCAACCCATGATGTAAATTTTAATGTGTTCTTTAGAGAGAAGACTACACTACCGTTAGCATCACTATAGATTTAACTTTGCATGGATTTTTCTTCTGCTGAAATACCTATGAAATCCTGTTCTCAATATTTCTTATACCTGTGTCTTCTCTTGTTCACAAAGACAGCTGCCCTTTTTTCAAAATACCAGCCTTCGTTTTGCTCAAGAAAGCTACTTGCATATGAATCTCACTCATTCAGAAATGGTGTGGTTATGGGCACTGTCTCAAGCAGTTTCCCCTTCTAAAAAATTCAGGAAGTCATGCAGTAAAAGTTAACACAGCATATGAATTTTGGTTAGCAGAAATACACCCCTAACTTTTCTGGCTTTAAATTGCCAACAGTTTAAAAGAAAAAAAAAAAAAAGAAAAAAAGACATTTACATGTAATAATTAACATTTTTGTTTTCATTTGCCACTGAAAAGGACTCAGGCAAAAAATTATGGGTAGATCTGACCAAAGGATGAAAATCTAATTTTGTGGCAACATCTGAAGTTTCAGCACATATGTTCTTCGATGGAGTGAAAAGAAATCTCCTGAACACACTTTTTAAAAAATTGAATTGACTTAAAGTAGAAAGGTGCTTGTACAGGTTAGGGTGTCTGAAGACCCCTCTCCTTACTTTCCACACAAAACTTGCCTGTTGAACCAGCAGCATCCCTGCGTTCTACATTTGATATAACAGCCTTTTCAAAATCTACCCTTTCTCCAAAGTTGAAAGTGATTACTTTTAATACTGACACAATGAGCAATTCTAGTTCAGGCTATAATTTACTGTAGTTTTCATTGCAGCTAAATTGCACAAAGTTTTGGTTTTGTTCCCACAACAGTTTTCACATCACATTCTAGTCTGAGGACATCATATGTGTTTAGCATATATACATAGCAACATGCACATTTTCCACATGGAGTGTCTTTGGTTCCAAGACCTGATATAGGACAGAACATCTGCAATAGCATCGTTATTGCTATTTCTGCATGTCATATTTATTCTAAGTAGAGAAATACAGATTGAAGGACTCCCCAAATTAGTTCTTTTGTTTTTGTTTTTTTTTTTTTATTTATTTATTTTATTTTATTTCTTGTAGAAAATAATCATAAACTGAGGAGCAGATCACATTGCTCTATGACAATTTGTTGTTTTTAATATTATGGCCGGTAACATTTCACTCATGAATGCAAATTAGTCTGCATGAATAGTCACGAATCAAGGAAATATGGAAAAATGAAAGAAAAAGGCTCTAAAAGTTTATATGTAACTACTGCCCTTTGGTACTTAAGGTGATGAATGTTAAGCGTGCATATTTTTCATATAGGAGTTTCGCAGAGATTTCTGAAAAATGTTTCTTTAAATCTGACTACAGAAAGAACAGTGGTTTTAGAAAAAATAGATTACGGTATATGTATTGATCCAGCTATTGGTATGCAGTATGATTTTCAGCTATTGAGTACAGATAGCTCTTAGTATATGCACAAAAAACGGAGAAGTGGAGCTGATAGTGTGTTCTGAAGCTGTCCTGTCCCTTGATATTAAGAATGTTGAGGTAGATCTTATATTAAGAGAATTTAGTTTGAAGATGCAGAATAACTTGTGTAAATGTATACACATTTACACATGTATATTTATAGTGGCATGTTATTATTGAGACCTATTAGGTCTATTCTTTTTGTCTGAAATTCAGGACAATTGCATCCTTCTGGTATGTCTGTTTCCTGTGATTTTTCATTTTGGAAAGTCAAATTATTTGCCTAGTAAAACTGTATGCTTTTCCCAGGAATATCTGCAGTATCCTCTGGTACTGAATAGCTGCTGATGTCCACCTTTGAGGACAGTTTGGAGTCTGTGAAGAGCTTCAGGCTCACAGAAGGTATAAACAGCCTTTTTTATACTGACTCATTGGAAGGTGACACATAATTTTGAAGTTTCATTTCCTTTCAATTAGCAGCTGATTACATTTGATGAGTTACAACATTGTTTCCCCCATGCCGATTATGAGTCAACATAGTCAATGAATTGTTAAATCTTCCCATTTACAGAAACAATAGGAAATGATTAAAGTGGGGCCAATCTGGTCACTACAAAGGAACCTCCCTTATCATTAAAAAAGTAAGAAAAATGAATAGGTAGGTATTAACTAGGCTAGATAGACAATTCACTTAAATAGCATCATGTAACAGTAACCGGTTTCCTGAAAAGAGATCTATCTTGAAGGCCATCAAAAAAACTAATAGAAGAGTTGGTATAGGTAAGAGGTATTTTCTGTCTCTTTTTTTCCATCAGTAACATTAATTCTGTCTGTAAATATGAATGTTTCATGTATGCATGTTTTGTTGTACAAATATTGAAATGAGACTATGATATTTAAAGGATTTGAATTTGTGTCTGAAGGGGTCTTTGCCATGGTATTATAGATTAACCCTTGTAATTAATACAACCGGTAAGAATTCCTTCTCCATCATAAGAACGTTTCAGTGATGTATTGGTATAGGCAAATGAGTTCTGCTGTGAGCAGATCGTTATCATCCATATTATTTACCTAACTAAACCTTTTTATGTCTTGATAAGGAGAATTCCCTTGTAGTTTAGGTGCAAAACGGGGGTTAAAGAAATATAGCTTCAGATTTCCTGTCTCAGAACCTTATATTTCTTGGTGATGATCCTTTTCTACTTGACCTTTTGGCTTTTGAGAATGCAAGGTCAATGATGCTTTATTTGACTGAACTTCATCGTGTGGAAATCTGGAGTCGGGGCCCATACACAGCAGAGATGTAGATACCAAGGAGGGAAGAATAATGCAATATTTTGGTCCCTTTTTCACTCAGAGAGATAAAGGTTAGGACAGCTGTATTTTTAGATGGAAAAAGAAGTGGTTGTTCTTAAATGTCCTGGGGTTATGATGCTGCTATTATTATTTTTAAAATTAATTTCTTAGATTCAAAGTTACCTAGTTTTCCAATCAATAAGGAAAGAATGAGAGATGGAAAGGAGATGGTTTCACAGTTAAAATCCTCTTGAGTCATTAGTCTTTGGTTTAGTGAAAGCAAAGGGCCATATTTTGCCATTAAATTATGAAATATGTGATGGAAAACAGAGTATCATGGTGAGTAGTCTGTCACGGGGAGGTGAGCAATATGACATAATTTCCATCCTATTTTATGCTGTGAAAACTGTCTATGCAGCACTGTGTGTTCAACAGCATGTGGCTGGACTGGGATCATTATGGTTAGAGGACTATTGCTGTACTTTGTAACAATCTCTTTCTTTTATCATCCACTAAAAATTCATACGGTGATCTTTTTGTGGGTTCTCCTCAACATTTTTGGTTCCACTTGCAGCCCTAATACTTTATAAAGGAATTGTCCTCCAGCCATACTTTACTGCTCCTAATGACATGTTCCTTGGGAAAGATGAACAGCTATTAAAAAAAGCTTGACTCGGGATGATTATATTGGATTTCGTCTCTTCTGTTGCTTTTGTTTGAATTTTTAGAATTATTTATTTTAATTCCACATCTGGGGAAAATTCCACAGTTTATTTATAAGAATGTCAGATGAAACAATCAGTGTGATCCTTTCTAGTTTTAGAGTCTAGAGATATACAGTAACTGACTGGAATTTACTTTAAGTGATTCCTTGTTTAGGTTGTCTGCTAATATAAAACACAATAACTGGGATGATTTCACTTCAAGAAACGTACTTATTCCATGTCCCCATCTTAAGATTTCTAGGCAGATAGTAGTGGTAGAAGAGAAAATTAAGGAAAAAATTATTTCCAACAATCAAGAAACTCATTGTATAAAATCCTGTCTTTCTCCTAGACCAAAAAAATGCTTGTACCTTTTCATGACAAATTTAAGTCCACACACAGTTGGAGGCTTGTGTTCTTCCTTAGTATCCATTTCCACTAAGTCTAGTGCTTGCATAAGATCTCAATCCCATCAGAATGTGGCTTCAAAGGTTAACTGTACAGATTAGGATGGACTGAAAATATGCTTAAAATTAAGCACATGCTTAATAATCTGTGACCTAAGATTTTGCATGAGACTTTTGCATGAGTTTTATTTGAAAGTCTAAACTCCAAACCTCTGATTTTGAGGGGTTGTAAATGAAAGTTTAACATCAGGCAGTTTCTCCATCTGCTGTTACATTTCTAAAACTCAGACATGGAACATATCATGTGAAAAAAGTCCCTTGCTGTTAGTGCATTTCATAGAAATTACAGATTAAAAGTGTCTGCTCAGTCGTCAACTCCATGCTTCTACTAGTACATACTTGCCCTTGGTTTGCATACATATTCTTTCTCATAGAATGCAAGTTAAATAACAGGTACTTTTTTTTTTTTTTAAGAGCAGCCTAACACATCTAATTTCTGCAATTTCTACCTATGGTTTTCCTCTTAAAGGTAATTTGTTTCCTTTCAAGTAATTACAAATTGTACATTTCCAGTCACGTTATGCCGGCATCAAGACTGATAACTAACTAGTTTGATTCCACTCTTATCAACATTTCATGAAAATTAGAAATGAAAACATCACACTGGGACCTTTAGAGTTGCTTTAAGTTGTTTTGAATAAATAGCAGGGTCTCTTATAGCTCTAAATTAGAATGGCAAAAAAGATTCCACTACAAGGTGTAATGCATCTCTCTTTATGCTTTCTAAGAACCCTGGAAACCCTTTCATCCTGTTTATTTTACTTCTACTGTGTAGAGGCATTCTTAGAGTTGTGCATGAATGGTATTTTAGGTTCTTGCACAGTTTAAGCTTTACTGGATTGAAATAATATTTCTCTAGCTAGTGTTTGAAAGCAATCCCATTTGGGAAGAAACAAATAATTCATTTTGATTTGGCAAATATTGTCTGATCACAGTAATCATTTGGTAAAATCATTTTTACAGTCTTTTTTTCTCTGTAAGAATTGGATTTTTAATACTAAAATGAGCATGTTTTAGTTTGGGGGTTTTTTGCGGGTTTTGGTTGTTAGAGGGTTTTTTTGGTTTGTTTGGTTTTGTTTGTTTGTTTTTTTAAAGTGAAAATCCATGATATCTCTTCATCAGAAACTCGTAGATTATTTTGACCTTTTATATTGTGTGAAGATTCATAACTTTCTCTGCTCAAAAGCAATTTCTAAGATCATGCCTGAAGTAATCAAAATTTCAAATTAAATTTTTCTCTTTGAGAGAGGAAGAAGGTGGAGGAAGCAATGGTAAATGTCTTAATAATATTTTGAAATTTAAAAAAAAAAACAAACATACTAAAACTCCCAAATCACAATAACAACTTGTATTTTTCACTCAGATTTGTCTTAGTTATCTTTTAGAACATTTCTCTTCTACGGACTTAAAAGCGCATTCTAAAATGCTAGTTTTGAATATTTATCAGAGTATTCATCCATTGGGCAGTAATTCAAGACAATTGATTGTTTGCAACAGAAAAAAAGAAAAAAAAAAAAGTGTTTGATTCTCAGCTTTATTCATGAAAATAGTGCCAGTCTTTCCTCCAGTACCAGAATTTTGCTTGGATAGTCACTAAATAGTTTTTATATTTCTTTGATGACATGCTGGTTTGGTATATCTGTACACAAATAAGGCATGTGAAAGATGCAAACATAGAAAGAAGATAATTAGAATTAACAGATGAAGAGAGTCTGAGAGAGATGCAGAAATGTAGCATCTTTGCCAATAAATCACCAACAGGAATGATTAAACAAGAAAATATAGTATATACCTATTTTCCAGTTCTCTGATAAGCAATATGGTGGGAATAATTCTTTGGCTCTCGAGTTACATTCCATGTTAGTGGGTTAGTAATGGGTCACACATGACTGATTTAACAGAATAAAGGCTAAGATTAGATTACTCTTTTTAATAAAGTGAGCATACTTTAGATGAGAATGTTTTGTCTATTCATCAAAATTATGCATGTGGTGCCAGGCATCCTCTTCTTTTAAATGTACCTCATTGAAAATACAGCAAGTTAAACACACCATCTAAGCATGTAGGAGCATATTGTAGCTACTGTGACTTTTTATATGCCATGAGGGAAGCAGAAGTGCTGCATGTGAAGCTGGCTTCTAGATACCGGTTTCAAACACCAAACCTGTGCCTGCAATATTTTCTTATGTACATTAAAAAAAAAAAATGGAATGCACAGTATATTTATTCAAGTAGTCAGTAGAAAGGAAGAAAAAAAAAGGTTTCCAAGCATAATAGATGAGTCTTTGAGGCTGAGACATAAAGTTGATTGTCAGAAGATCTGATTTCTGATTTTCTGTGTGAATTTTTGTTTGTTTGGGGGGGGTGTTGCTTTTTGTTTTGTTTTGTTTTTTTTATTCTGTCAAATTACTTCCGGTCAGCTACTAATTATACCTTGAGATTTTCAGGCAGTTGCCAATTGCATTTCACTCTCTGTAAAAAAGATCAATAAGTCTTCAGGAAATCTGCTATGGTAATGTGTGAATTTTGAGTTTCTCAGATGCTAGGGAAAGCATAAAATTTAAAAATGAAAATCGCAGCTTGTCTGTGAGGCAATGCATGTATTGCCCTTTGATCACCTATGAAATGTACTCATTTTGCCACGTAACATCCAGTTCATGTTTGCACTCAGAATTACAGAAGAGTTGAGGTTGAAGGGTCGTCTTGCCCAACCCCATGTTCTAGCAGAGTCACCTAGGACAGACTGCAAAGAACCATATCCAGACAACTGTTACATATCCCCAAGGGTGAAGACTCCACAGCCTCTCTGGCAACCTGTGCTAATGTTCATCCACCTTCACACAGAAAAACTAAACTATTTTCCAGTGCCCATTCGCAAACTGAAATCTGAAAGTGTTTGAAATCTGTAGGTAAAGAAGTTTTGATCATACTGACAGTGGGAAACCCCATTTAGTTCTTCTAGTGCTCTCTTGAGATAGTGAATCGCTGAGGGATGCCTTTTTACGCTCTGTTGTATATAATGTGTTGTTTAGTGCTTCTCATGAGGTCTAGGGGGAACAAAAAAACCTTGCTCCTTGAGATGCATTGATCATGAGCATTGGTTTGGAAGCTCTGACTACCTTTTTAAAGGCCCCAGTGGGCTATGCCGGGGGATTAGGTTCAAAATATGACACCTTAGCAGGTAGAACCCTTGAGGGTACAGATGAGAAGACGATGAGGATGCAGCAACAGCTGGAACTAGTCTGAAAGGAGGGAAAGTTGACAGCAACCTTCAGAATAGGTTGGAACAATCAACGAAAGAATGATGACCTGCTCTGTATGACATATTGCTGGGTAGTGTTGCCAGATGAGTTAATAAAGCCATAGCTTAATTAAACCACATCCTTTGCATCATGTCTTCCTGCACAGTCAAGCTGTGTGCTTTCTGGCTTGCATGGTATCATCAATAATACAGATTCAACAACTAGATCATCTGTTGGTGGTGCAGGAGTTAAAATAGAATGCAGCTTACTTCCTCTTAGCTGAATTTGACTGTACAGAACAGGAGTAAAAAATGGTAACAATTTATTTTTATCACTTAAGTGAGTACATTTGGACTCACTACATATGGAGAACAGACCTACTGAATAAGACTTTTGCCTAGTAACTTTTTCTGGCTGTAGCCACATTTAATAATTGTGGTTGAAATGCTGGCTTTACATTTAAAAAAATGTTGACAGAGTATCTTTCACAAATAGGAACATGCTCATATGATTCTAAACATATGCTACACTCTTTTCCCACATCTACATCTGTTTCTTTAATTGATATTGTATTTTAATTATTTTAGATTATAAATACACACTAGGGCTGATAAACACATTTTCTATCAGATGTTTCTGGAAGGAAAACTGTCGCCACAGTTTCTTTTCTTTGTAAAATATTTTTTTCCTTCAGTATTTTTTTAAGCCTTTAAACTTTATAATAGAATTACTTCTCTTGTATAAATATAGGGCAAAGTGCAGAGTGCTTAAATCTATAGTGAGACAAACTTCAGAGTATAGAAGAAAGCTCACAGTAGGAGAGTATGTGCTACCACACAGTGCATTCATTTTTCTCAGAAAGAAGTAAATTCTGGTATTATAAAAAAACGAAGTCACAAGTTAATGTCAATGAATTGCAGAAGAAGCACAGCAGCAATGACACATGCCATAGTGTTCTATCCCTTCTTGATCTCAAGACATATTTGACACAATCTGCAATTAGAAAAAACAGTCACTAACCATACTAAACTATCCCCAGCCAGTACTGACAAGTGAGTGTCCCTACCTGAAGATCTCTATTTCATAAGGTTATTTCTTTGCATAGAACCCAGTTTCTCTCCTTTCTCAATTAAATTAATGTATGAGAGCTTAACTTTTTTTCAAACAGAGGTAAAGGACTAGTTATTATACCAAATATGGGTAAGAATTGTAAATTATGTTCCATCCAGTCTAGTGTTGATATTCCTAAAAGATTCCTTCAGTGTTGGCCTTATCAGTCAACTCTTCACTTCTATTTACTTTAGCAGTTGCTTTAAAAATTCATTCCAACATCTGACTAAAATCAAGAGAGGGAAGTAAATGTATCTGCTCTATCTCATTAGTTAACAGAGACGTACAAAGATTTGATTTTGGTCAGACAATATTCTATAATTAAGCACAGACTATCCTCAATTCTCTACCAGAATGACCTGGGAGGTTGAAATAAATTTTGTGTCTAGTGAAACGTAATTCAGATAAGATTAACATTTTGGACTATTTTTTTTTCCCAGTGTTTCCACCAGGACCAGTGGACTCTCACAGCAGCAGCAAATTTTCCCAATTTATGAAGATGGCTTTTATATTTTAATTTAAAAAGCTGCTACTTCTTTATCCTCAGTTGTTATTTTAATATTGGTACTGAAAGCCATGGAACATTTTTGTTTTAACTTGTTTAATGACTGATTAGTGCTGGCATCTTAAAGGAAATAA
Source organism: Lepidothrix coronata (assembly GCF_001604755.1). Lineage (NCBI taxonomy): Eukaryota > Metazoa > Chordata > Aves > Passeriformes > Pipridae > Lepidothrix > Lepidothrix coronata. The sequence goes on along the minus strand of NW_016690181.1, from coordinate 15,459,898 downwards.
AATACCCTGACTTTGACCAAAGTCACAAAAATGTGTTGAGAATAGCAGATCGCTTGTATTCCCACACTGGATGAGAAAGGCTGGCATATTATGATGGAAACACATGAGTAAAGAAACAATATATGTTATAAATTATATCTCATAGATAAAGAAACAACTAATGATATAAATTATAACCATTGAATCTAAATGGGGAATGTCAAATAAAATGTACTTTTTAAGGCCCCGGATCAGGCTTACAGCTGATCTCAGTTCCCTTTGGAATCATAGACTTCATCTTTGCTGAAAATAGGTGACTCCATACATTCTTTTAGTGAATTGATCCACTCTTGCTCTTTCCTTTTAAAGTGAATTCAGTGATGCTGGTGTTGCCCTTCTTTTTACAGCAGTGCAGAATGTTTAGAATACTTGCTCAGAAAGTGAGTAGCTTACACTCGGTTCTCTTTTCCAACAGAAGCTCTTTGAGGCTTCATCTCCTATTTCTTAGGAGAATTTTTGTATGACAGCATTTTTCTTTTCCTTTGAACACAAATCACGTTGCAGGAATGAAATCTCAATTCAGTGGCTGAGGGAGGACATGAAGGGTCAAGGCACCTTGATCAGGGATTAATGCAATTGTTGAGAGAAAGGTGCCTGGGATTTAAGTCTTCTGTCTGTAAATTACTTCTGTAATTACATTGAATAGTTACCCTTTTAAAAATCAAAACAAAAAAGCCAACCACAACACAAACCCACAGTAATTCTTAGGAAACTAGCCCAACCCTCTCTTTATCTACAGTACTAATCTTAGCCCCAGGTTATTTCTGAAAATAAGCATCAGTTTCTGAGAGTGATGCTAAAGTCTTAGAAAGCAGGGAAAGTTAAGAAAAAGCATTCCATATGCTTTCTTTTTTTCCCATATTGGATAGCTCCAAACACTCTATTCTATTTTTTATCTATCTATTTTTTATCTCTATGTGCCTAATTTTCACTGGGCATTCAGTAGAAAGACTAGATTCTGAAAGGGGTTTATGATTGTCCAGTCCATAAAGTCCTTACCTGCATCAAGAAATTGTAGATAGTTTGGGCTCTAAATAATGTAAAAACATACCTAGCAATTACATATTTAAGCAAGCACTGTTTGATAGAGTGGGAATATTGATCTAGCTGTAGGCTATCATTTCTAGCTCATTTACAGGTTAGAGTCTTGTTGAGGCAGTTTTCAACAAGGCTTAATATGTCTCATAGAGTAGCACTGCAGGTATTACCCAGTTCATTGAAGCGCTTTGGAAGTTTTAGTTATTGTAGGAAAATGACTTTGACTCATCTGCCAGTATGTCTTCTTGCTGCACTACTGTTTAGGGGCACAATGGCAACATCCTCTGAAAGCATTACTGCTAACACAACTGGACTAATACTTACGAGAAAACAGCAAGTCTTCAGACCCTGTGTGAATTCAGTTTAATCAAGCTGAATTGATAGCGAAGTATTTCTACAGACAACTTCAAAGGGTATTGGAAAGGAAGACCGAACTTAGTTAAGCTGAACTGTGGTGTAAAATTGTGTATTAATACATATGTACTACAACCATCAATAGTGCAAAGAAATCATCACAAGCAAGAAAAGATCCAGGTAACAACCCAACACAGAACCTCCCTGCCATTCTGTAGGGAGAAATTCAGCAGTGGAAATACAGTAACCTACTGTAATCTCTAATAGGGAACATTTGGGTCAAGGTACCTTTCCTTTTCTTAATGTGAAATATAACAGGAACTTCTGATACAAACACATTCTCTCAGCTTTGTCTCACTTCATAATATGTCTGCTAGTAAACTGTGTTTCATATTGTCACTAAAGTATTTAAACATCAGTTTCTTGGACTTACATTTAATTTTTCCTTAAATTTTGTGTAATATCAGGAATGATAACATGAAATTCTGACAAACACTAAGTATTCCATTCTCTGGAGTAGTCAGGGAATTAGAGGTAGCTAGATTGTGTCTCCTCTTCAGGACAGATGTGGGCATCCCCATGAAACAGCAAGGTACTTTTCCAGCTGGGTGTGTGAGCTTCTCTTTGGGCTGATAAAACATCTCAGGCAGCCAAAGCTTTCTGATTAGGTGTTAACCAGTGCCTTCCTGACAAAACAACAGTAGAGTCAGATTAAGGGCTGAGGGATAAGGGCTGACTTTCAGCCTGTCACATAAATCAGATTCCATCACTGAAACAGGGCTATCTTCTGCAGAACACAGGTGAGATTAAATAGGTTTTGAATAGCAGATGTCAATTAATTTCAAGCACTTGATATAAAAAGATGAACTTATTTTTAAACCATATTGTAGGGATATATTTTCATAGAAATTGCAGTCAGAAGCACAGGCATGATTTTGTTTACATAGTGAACCCAGTATCCTCTTTTCTTCCTGCATATAGCAATTATGACTGTGAAGTCATTTGTCTTTCCCTTTTTTAACCTTTATCCAATGTAAATCCATAATTTATTCATTTGCATATAAATACTTTCATATATCAAGTTCTGTACTATTTGTCTATTATTTGCCACGATTTTTTTATTATTCTGAAGATTTTCTTGTGGAAAATGCAGCTGACCCATGTGAAACTTAAGACCTTGCCTGCTTTCTTCCCTCAGCTGGTGGGGAGCATGAGAAATAGCTGTAGATAAAAAGGTTATGACAGCTCGTTTTCTTCTCTGTTGTGAGACCATTTTAGCTTCTGCCTGGTTTATCTTTGTGTAGCTTGCTAAGTCATATCCAAGAGAGGGAGCATTAGGCACGCACCACATTTTCATCCTGATTACATAAAACAAGCAAGAAGTGGCCTCGGCCTCATTTTCTGGAGAAATTGCTCACATCTGTGCCTAAGATTCTTGGAAAACTCTTCTAGTAAGCTTAGTGGCATTTTCCCTTTAAAGAGTATTAATTTTGGTTGGTTAAGATTTGGTATCTGTTTTACCTGAGTTATGCATAGAAATAAGCCTTTCTGATACATATATCAGACTCTGGAGGTATGAAAGAATGTCACAGCTTTAGTGCTTTCTGCCCTGCATGGCATTTGCTTCTGCAAGAGAAACGAGCAGAAGCAGCTCACAAAATGCTGTTCCCAAGAAGTCCCAGCACTTTAGCAGGTACCACTTAGGTTATTCTTAATGAAAGTGCTAAGTACCTAAGCCATGACTACCTTAAGTACTGAACTACACACAGTTTGAGAGTTTAGTCACTTTTGATGTAAACATAGTCAAAGAAGAGAAGTAGGTACTACTAGAGGATGATTCAGACCTTGATCTGTAGTTTCTTGAACATAACCTCTTTGTCAAGAGTCACAGTTTAAGCTTCCATTAGCAACCATTTGTTCCATTTCTCTTTCTCATGTACTACAGCAAAGTGAGATGTTTCATTATTAACCTGAAATAAAGATACAGAGTTGTATCTTGAAATAAAGTTACTGAGTTGTATACCGTGGTATTTAAGGAGCAGTGCATTTTACTGTGACCCATTTCTAGATTTTCTGTGGTGTTCTTCGTGGTACTACTCCAGCACTTTGTATATATTCATTTTGACCTTGACTTTTGAAATTGTCAAAAGGGATATTACTCTATTGTTGTTTAAATACACCAAGCATATGTAGATAGAATTGATTTTGTATCAGTAAATATTTATAATTGCTCTCTAACGCAATAAATTGTCTATGTTTTGCCCATAAGAGGCTGTGAGGAGAGATTAAATATTAAACAGTTTATCCAATATCACTCCTGCAATAGCGATATTGCTGTTGCTGAGGATCTGAACAGAGATATCCTTTGTCTTAGGGCCAGAGATCATCTTTGATTGCACGTTTAAGTTTTGCATTGGACCTTGCATATCATTTCCACCATAAAGGCTCAAAAAAATCTATGAATTTCTATGAGGTTGGTGATTTAAATTTTCACTATATAGTTCTAATAGAATGACAACATTAGTTTTCATTTCTGTTCTCACACAGTCATGGTTGAGGTTGGAAGGGACTTATGGAGTTTATCTTGTCGAACCCTGCTGCTCAAGCAGGCCCACCCACAGCAGGCTTCCTAGGACCATGTCGAGATGGTTTTCTGATACTTCCAAGGGTGGAGACTTCACAAACTCTATTGGCAACTTATTCTAGTGCTCAGTCACCCTCACAGTAAGGAATTGCTTCCTGATGTTCAGCTGGAAGCTCTTGTGTTTCAGTGTGGGCCCATTGTCTCTTGCCCTGTCACTGAGCACCAGTGAAAAGTGTCTTTACACTCTTCCTTGGGTGGAGAATCCAGCCCTTGCTCTTGTTAAACTTCTTATGGTTAGTGCTTGTCCAGCTGTCTAGTCTATCCAGATCTCTTTGTAAGGCTTCTCTCTACCCTAAAGGGAGTACACAGCTCCTCCTAGTTTAGTACCATTGCTATACTCACTTAATGTACATTCAATTCCTACATCCAGACAATTTTAAAAAAATATTCAAGAACATTAGACCTGAAATTGAGCCCTGGGGAATCACAGTGACTGTCTGCAAGCCTGATATAACCCCATTTAATATAACATTTTGAGCCTGACTTGGCAGCCAATTGTTCATCCATCATATTTTGGACTTCTCTAGCTGTGTGCTAGATGTTTTGTCCAGAAGGTTACTCTGAGAGGCAGTATCAAAAGCTTTACAGAAATCCCAAAGCACCACATCTACTGACTTTCCTTGGTCAACTAGGTGGGCAACTTTGTCATAAAAGGAAATTAAATTGATTAAGCAGGACTTTCCCCTCAGGAACACAGGCTGCCGTCAATGGCTGTGTTGTCTCAAACGTTTTTCAATAACTCCCAGAATAACTTTCTCCATAATTTTACCAGGCACGGACAGGCCTGTAATTATCAGATTCTTCCTTCTTATTGAAAAGTGGGACAAAATTTTCAGGCTTCCAGTTGACTGGGACCTCTTCAGACTCCCAAGACTGTTGAAAAATAATGGAGAGAGGTTGCACAATGACATCTGCCAGCTCTTTCAGTACTCTGGGATGAATCTCATTGGGCCCCATGGACTTATGTGTATCCAGCTGAAGAAGCAGGTCTTGAACAAGTCAGGGTTGTCTGAGAGCTTATCAACTTCCCAGTCATGGTTTTCCAACACAGGGCTCCAGGGTTTCCAGATCCCAACACAAATGTGAAGACAAAGACGAAGAAGGCATTAAACATCTCTGCTTTGTCTGTGTCCTCATTTGTGAGCTCACCAACTTCATCAAGGAACAGACCAATGTTATCTCTGATTCTCCTTTTGCTGTTAACATATTAGTAAAGCCTTTTTTGTTCTCCTTCACAGTGCATAATTTTAGTTTTAGGGTTTTTTGTGGTTGGTTGGTTGGTTTTGGGGGTGTTTTTTTGTTTGTTTGTTGGGTTTTTTTAAGTTAGTCAACACACTGAAAAGGTATGATTCTATTCCTATACAGCTTTACTGTCTAGGTCTGATGTATCTTATGCAAGCTTCTAATTAGAATAATGGAAAGACTATTTTAGGAAGAATTTTACAATTATTTCCTTTTTAAATATTTTTTGTTTCTAAGGTTATGTGATAATTACTTTTCATGTTGTATTATTGAAATATCAAAAGAAAATATTAGTAAAGAATAGATTTGTCACCACAAAAATAGCTCACTCCTAGCTCTAAAATAATTTGTAATCTCACTGAATTGCATAAACTAGAAAAATGAAACATAAGCATACATGATTGAAGAGTTCTTAATATCCAAAGGGGATGACAATAAGCCAAAGGGAAATAATTCATACCATTGTGACTATGAAAACCATGTATATTAATAAGTTTAGGAGTTAACAAATAACAATTATATAAAACCACTCCTTACTAGGACCTTGCTAGTCCTCACATCTAGTCTCAATAGGAATTTGTTAAAAAATAGTTATTTAAGATTTTTCTTAGTCAAAAGTTTTATACTCATTTAATTTGCTTGCATAATTTTGTTTGTGATTTTTACATGGTTTTCTCATTTTGATAAAGAACATAAAATATGAAGAGTAGAAGAGAATCATAGAATCATTAAGATTGGAAAAAACCTCAAAGATCACCAAGTCCAAGCTTTGACTGATCATCACTCTGTCCACTAGACCATGGCACTGTCCAGTTGTTTCTTGGACACCTCCAGGGATGGTGATTCCACCACTTCCCTGGGAACCATGCCAATGCTTGACCACTCTCAGTGATGAAATTCATCCTGATTTTCAACCTGAACCTCCCCTGGCAGAGCTGGAAGCTGTGTCCACTCATCCTGTCACTAGTTGCCTGGGAGTAGAAGCTGATCCCCATCTGGCTACAACCTCCTTTCAGGTAGTTGGAGAGAGTAATAAGGTCACTCCTGAGCTTCATTTTCTCCAGAATAAACACTCCCAGCTCCCTCAGCCACTCCTCATATACCTTGCTCTCTAGAGCCTTCACCAGGTCCATTGCCCTTCTCTGGACTCACTCCAGCACCTCAATGTCTTACTTGTAGTGAGGGACTCAAAACTGCACACAAGACTGGAGGTGCAGCCTCATCAGGGCCAAGTACTGAAGAACAATTACTTCCCTAGTCTTACTTGCTTACTGTTTGTGCTATTACAAACTTTAAATACAAGTCAGTAAGATCAATGGCGGAAAAAAAAAGAAAAAGAAAATTGAAAATACAACTTGTATATCATTTCAAGAGATTGCTTTCACATGCAAGGATAATAATACTTTGACCAGGATTTATCTGAGCAGTCTCTACAGAAAATAATTCCTTCTCTTGTGTTAGCATTCAGTGAACCTCATATTCACTTAATGTGAGCACAATGGGATCAGCTGTCTTGTCAAGTTAATCTATAACATTAATGCGGTGTTTTATCCCTCTTTCTCAGACTCCATGCACATAAAACATTAATATATATAGTTTTCAGCAGAATGTTCTCGTGTCCATCAGTGACAAATGCATAGTTTTATTCCTGGACCAGTAAAGTGACTCTGTACCTTGTCGTTACTGTGTATGGTTGATTCCTAAATCTTTTACAAAAGAGCATGCAAATTAAAATGTCTCCTACCTGCATTCTAAAATCAAAGTATATATGTTATCACTTATGCTGTATTTCTGGTTGGTTCTTATACTAGTTGGATAGAATATAAAATCTTTTTGGAAAGGTTCTCTCTGAAAGGTGTTGTAACAAAGGAACTGATACTTTGATTTTTAGATGGCAACCATTATTACATGTAATCCGTAATTTTCATATGCAGTTTCAATTCCATTGTTACTTGTGGGCAGACGTATAAAGAGGTGCAATGACCTCATGTAAAAGGCAATAGGATAGCAAACCTACTGCTGGCTCTTCTGTTGATTTACTTTGTTATTCTTAGCGAGTTATTGCCCTTTTTGAATGATGTTTACAAAGGCTATGAGTTGCTTCTCATGGTACCTGCATGGCACCCCATACTTTAGGTATCCTTTATCACTTCCAGCTCATTCTGTAGAATCAGGAGTGAATGAAAGTGTTTACATTTTTTTCTTTTTCTAAATTGAAGAACTTGCATATGTATTTCAAAGAGAAAATGACATCTGGATGAACAGATTAGAACATAGGGTGCTAGGTTCCCATATCTAGATGCCAAGATAAATGAATTCTATAATATTAACAGGCCAGGGGGGAAAAAGGCAGCAAAATTTTCATTTCTCTGTTGGAAAAGTTCTGCAAAGCAACATCTCAAATTCCTCATTTGATCAAACATTTTGTCTTAGAAATTATTTTTTTTTACATTTACTAAGCAAAAAAGAGTTTGAGTTTCTTGATCAAGTTCGGCCTTTAATTGTCTGTAAGTACAAGGAATGATTGGTTTGCACTACAAAAGAGGCTGCTGTTGTAGTATTTGGCTTTACAAATGTGCAGTTACCTTGTTCAGGGCTCAAACACTGTGTGAAGTCTTGTACCATTCTTTTTCAGGCCCTCTGTACAAGGCTTGAGTTTCATCTTTAATCAACAGCCAGCTGTTAGGGCTGCCACTGATTCCTGACCTGTAATTACCCCAGAACCTCATCCTGCTGGCTAGTTTCTCAGAGTCTCCTGATATGCATGCTACAAGATTGAAAGTGGCAAAAAATCCTTTGCAAAGGTACCAAGAGATTTGTATCTTTGCACTACAAATCAATCCAACACTGAATGCACTAGTCCTGTTCTCCCCTCACTCTCCACACTCATTTCCCCCTTTAACTGTGCCCTGCATTTCAGATTGTAATTAAGACTAACAATGTGAAATCAAGCAAGTTTGCTTGAACCTGCCTCTAGAAAAAGATCAGTTGGTAAACTAAATGCACAATATCCTTGCTGATGAGATCCATGTTTTTTCCTGGCCCATTTGATTATGTCTTTTAATATGAACTGTGTAAGGTTTCTAATGCAATGCGCTTTTTGAAGTTGCAACCATACACATACTTTAAGTATTATAGATTCCAGTTGTCAGGAAACATTTATTTCATTGTCAGCTTTATCTACTGTATTCTTGAATTTTAAACTACAAAGTACTGCCAACCAGCAAACATGCATTTTTATTCCAGGATGAATGATGATTGCAAGCCATGAATTGGTTTCAGTTCTCTATCCCTTTCATCTGAGAAGAGAAGCTTGTTTTATAAAAACATGCCATGTCCCTCAGGTATGCGTTTTAGTAAATACATATGCAAAGGAGAGGCTAGAACAATTGCAAGCAATTTCACTGCTGCTATTGCTAATTATGTAGATAGCTCCATTTAAAGCTGGCCACCATAACTAGATAAATCTAGATTTATCCCTCTTTAGCTGAGGAAAATAGCCTCACATCTGTTAAAAGATTATCACCTGATTAGTACAACTGAGATCAGAAATACTTTCATCAAGCTCAGGTCTCAGCAACGCACACACTCTGGGTTGCTGTCATGATACACACAGCCAGGGTGCTCAAGTGAAGGGGATGATATATTCTGCTTGCTTACATTTTAAGCACTTGGTGAACAAGTAACTAGGATTATGGATTGTAGGATTGGCAGGAGACCTGGGAGTAAAGATGATCTTCCATGCATGTATGTGTTTTTCTGTTCACTGGAGAATGAAAAGCAGATCCAAGTTTTTAGAAATTTTCTGATTTTTCTATACTAAGCTGTATGCTTATGCCTTTTTAATGCCTCTGATCTTTTTTTTTGCCAAGCAGCTACATTCAGCTTAGCATTTACTTGCTGAGAGATGTTAGTGGGAATAAATTGTTGCTAGGTTATGAAATGCATCTTTCAGTATTTCCATAGTCAACAGTTTTGATTTTATCTGATAAACTCCAGTATTGCACAAGGGAGAAAGTAGACTGTATTATTAACATGGACTGTTGGGAAAATCCTCTTCTAAAAGAATACAACTCCAGGATGAAATATTAAGCATTTTTGTAGATAATTACATTAAGTCTGAAAAGATATTTGGCTCAGATTCACAGTGGCATGTTAGAGACTAAGACAGAAGTCAAACTCAGATCTTATTTAGGGGTTTTGTGATTCACTTTGTATTTTTTAGTTTGTAATGGCTCTTACTTACCTTTCATGGTCCTATTGTCTTTTTCTAGTCTTGTTTACAGTCCGTATCTGATATTCAACTACAGACTCTAAAAGTAACTTGTGTGTAACAATTTTCTCTTCACCAATTAAAACAAAGATGAGTGTTATTTCCCTATAAAGTTACCGCATAGAAAGCTTTCTACATTGATTGAAAAAGGCAATTAATAAGAGTAGGAACAACGGTGCTGCAGTATAGTTCCCGAAAAATATTTCTCCATATCATAGAAGAATGGCCAGGCTGTAACTGAATGCTATTAATATTTGCACCTTGACTCAGAATTGTTCTTGATGTTTTCCCCATGCTTGTTGCTGAGAAGGTTACCTGAAATTAAATGAGATGTTCTGTTTCATCTTGAGAACCTGATTGCAAAGTTTTAAAAGTATTTAGGACAACACTGCAAAAGATAGGGCTTTTACTATGTGTCTGCATATATATATACATATACATTTATATATATATATATTAATGTTCAATAAAATGTTTTGTTCTTTACAAGGAAAGAAAAGAAAACAAAATCCCACAGCTTTTTGATAAAACTATTGTTTATCTTTCTGGAAGCTTTACAGAAACTGAGGAGAACCCAAGCCCAAACATTTCCCAAGGAAGTCCACCTAAACTCAGCTTCTCATTTTCTCACTCAACGAGATGTAAGATGTAACCTATCCCTTCAGGGCAGAGCAGCTTTTTTGTGTGAGTCCCAGATAGGCAAGTATACAAGACAAGAATGGCAGAGAAGGAAGGCATTAACTATTGTGTGGTTTTCTAGAAACTCCATCTTAGAAGATAATCTGGAGTTATGACTGCTGTTCTGGGAGTTGAAAAAGAGGCTCCCAAAAGAACAGTGTTGCAGCACTCATGTGTGGCCAGCGACACCTTGGCCATGTATGGCAGTGAATTCCTTCCCAGACCTATAAGAACTTATATAAGATTAAGTCCTCCAAATGGTGTGGGAGATTAATTCAGTTTGAATGCCAAAATCTTTGTATACAAGAATCAGAATCTGGTTATTAGAGGTGACCTGGTATTTTATATTAGGTTGTTTCCTAATAGTTTTTGTTTTCCTGTGTGTGTACCTTAATCTTTAATTTAAAGCCTTCTATGAACATAATCCATGAACATTTGAGACTCCAACATATTTTTAAGATTATTTTGTGTAGAATATGATTTAAAAGGTTATATACTTTGAGGTCTTTATTGTGGTTTTTTTGTGTTCATTAAGAGAATCATCTTTTTTTAAGTTATTTTCTGAAAATACCATGTTTAAACATCTGTCAAAGGATGAAGATTAGCTGAATAGACATAGGATGCCAGTATGTTATACATTATGTTATCCTGTATACTGTAATCATCTTGGTCATAAAAAAACTATGCAACAGTTACAAACAGTTTTGCAGACTTGTTAGTACAAATTAAAAATTCATTTCATCTGAATCTAAATTAAACTGGTATGTATCAAGAATTTTCATTTTAACATTTCTATCCATAGATGATTAAAAGGCAGTAAAATACAGATTCAAATTTTATTTAAAAGACAAATGCAGGAAAAAAAAACATTCAATTTTGAGGCAGCGTAGGAATCTTTTCCAAACTGATTATTTGCTTGAAAAAATAGAAGAACTAAGTATTCAAACTGGGGAGAAATGGATGACACAGACAGTAGTTGTGCTTGGAAGTAGGAAGTAAATCTAAATCATAGTTATAAAATCATAGAATAGTTTGGGTTGGAACAGACCTTAAAGATCATCTGGTTCCAACCACCTTGCTGTGGGCAGGGACACCTTCTACTAGACCAGGTTGCTCAGAGCCCCATCCAACCTTAACATATGGGACATCCACAACCTCTCTGGGCAATCTGTTCCAGTGCCTTACTACCCTCACAATAAAGAGTTTCTTTTTAATGTTTAATCTAAATCCACTCTCTTTCAGTTTAAAATCATTACTCCTTGTTCTATTGCTGCACTCCCTTATAAAGTCTCTCCCCATCTTGCCTGTAGGCCCCCTTTAGGTACTGGAAGGTGTTTTAAGGTCATCCCAGAGCCTTCTCCAGGCTAAACAGCCTCAACTCTCTCAGCCTGTCCTCACAGGGGAGGTCTTCCAGGCCCCTGATCATTTTCTGGACTCACTCCAACAGGTCTACATCTTTCTTCTGCTGAGGACGCCAGAGTTGTATGCAGCACTCCAGGTGGGATCTCACCATAGCGGAGTAGAGGGGCAGAATCACTTCCCTCAGCCTGTTGGCCACACTGATTTTGATGCAGCCCAGAGCACAATTAATTTTCTCGACTGCAAGTGCACATTGCCAGGTCATATTTTTTCAACCACCAGTATCCCCAAATCCTTCTCTGAAGGGCTGATGTCAACCCACTCATTGCCCAGCACGTACCCATGTTTGGGATATCCCTGACCCAGGTGCAGGAACTTGTACATGGCCTTGTTGAACTTCCTGAGGTTCAGTGGGCCCACCTCTCCACCTTGTCAAGGTCCCTCAGGATGGTATCCCTTCCCTCCAGTGTGTCAACTGCACTACATGGTGGTGTCAGAAAACCTGCTGAGGGTGTGCCCAAAGTGTTTGTTTCAAGAGCAAGAAAGAAAGCAAGATACCAGGGCAATTCTAAAAGAGAGGGAGAAAGTCCTTGATCCACACTTGTAAAGGTGTTCTTTGAGTTTACCTAGTTATTCTTCACAAGCACTAACTCTGACTGTGCAGGATGTCTAAAATGCTTGGCATGGTCAATGGCAACCACTAGGCAAATACAATTAGTCACGTCATGTTTTCCAAGGGTAACCAGCCAGAAAGTAATCCTCAGAAAGGAAGGTAAGCATTCACAGGGCAAGAATTCTTACTTCATCTCCTCCTATGACAGAAATAGTCCTTATCTTGGAGTCATTTAGTTACCACAGTGCTGGGGAGTGGGAATAGGCCTAAGTCTCCAGAGATCAAGTCTTAGCTTCTGGATTGGGACAAAAGTCTGAAAAAATGGGAAGAGTGTGAAAAGAGAAAAAGGAAGAAGACAGTCTTCAGTTCTGGCTATTCTGATCACATTTCACAAATTAGCAACAGGATTAGATTTGTTTAGATATTAGGAATAAATTTGTTACTATGAGGGTGGTGAAACGCTGGAACAGGTTGTCCAGAGAAGTTGTGGATGTTAAATTCCCAGAAATGTTCAAGGCCAGGTTGGACTGTGTTCTAAGCAACTTGATGTAGTGGAAGGTATTCCTGCCCATGGCAGCGGGATTGGAACTAGATGATCTTTAAGGTCCACTCCAGCTCAAGCCATTCTATGATTCTATGGATAACAATAGGATAACTGTATTGAGTGTATAACTCTTTGCTATTGGTGTGCACTAGAAAAAGAAGGGAACCTCTCATTTCTCCTGATGGCAAATTCATGAAGCTGAGCATGGTGGTCACATATCTCTCTAAATTTAGACTCAGTATTATATTCATTCTGCTTCACATGAAGTGTTGTGAAAAATACAGCAAATTAATAGTAAAAAATATAAAGGAAGACTATTTTGATGCTTTTGGTAAGAACAAAATAAGTTATCCTCATGCAAGATCCTGACAATTTTCTCATGTGTGAAGCACAAAAATGTTTACAGTTACCACAGCATTCAGAAAATGTACTGCTTTGTGCCAAGTCCAGTGGGAAAGCTAAGGTACAGGGGTTAATGTTGACATAAAGGCCAGATCTTGATTTCTTTGATGTTAAGAGGAAAGTTTTCATTGAGCCCAATGGGATTAAGATTTAGTGTACATGTTCTTGTTTCTTTCAAGTTAGTGTACTCTAACATTACTCAAATCTATTAAATAGTCTTTACCTGTTCTGAATTGTTGAATAACAGAAAATTTTGTGTTTAGAGCAGGTTCTTTTCCTTCTTTCCAAACAAATATCTCAAACCAAGAGGAAACTGCACTAGAATTAATAGATATTAGTTTTAAAATCTTTAATAAAAGAAATAAGATATATATAGATAAGAATATAAGAAACGTTTTTATTACTTTTTAACCTATAGGTGTTTATATTAATAATAAACATGAAATTAGGAACACTAAGAAAGAGTTTTTATCACATATCTTTTTTCACCCCTTCAAGAATTTTTAAAAGATTTATTAGATTCCATATTTTGTCTTTCATATTAAAGGATTTTTTAGAATCAATTTGTGGTTGAGAATCTTTGGTCTATGGCTATTTCTTACCCAGATTACTGGTGGTGTAGTTATGTAGGCATTAAACAGAAGCACCAGCTTTAATGCAGATACTCTTTATCTGATTGACAATTACCCTACTAGTTTTATGTCTGAACAGTAGGACATATCATTCCTTGAATGTACAAGATAAAATCTCCTCTAAATTCTTTACAGTGGAGAAGCAGTTAAAAACAAAATCAATTTACAGAAATTCAAAACTGATATGTATTCCAACTTGAAGCCCAGAAATGGAAAATTATTTTTCACGTCTTTGTGCCCGGAAGAATACACCTCGTATATAAAACATTGATTTAGAAATCAATTAGTTTTCCATGGTTTTGAAGAGTAAAAAAACATGGGATGTAACACAACTTTAGGTTTGAGGGCTAGGGAGATCCAAAATTTCAGTTTAAAAGAATTTTATAAAAAAATTTACAAGGAAATTAAGATTACATTATTACCATAGATAAATATGCTAAATTCATTGCTATGCTTCTAAAAGCTTATCGTTGGAATATCGACAAAGAAAAGTTGCATTTTAAATTGCTACTTGTTCAACTCTTAGCAATTTTGATTTTTGTTTCTTTGATATGAATAATAAACCGAAAATGACATATATGCTTATGTAACCTGTGACACCTGACATTAAGTCCCAGCAAGTAATTCATCTGATGAAAAGATGGGGCTGAAGCAGTTCTACAGCCCTCTGTCTCAGCTGGGGTGGTTTCGCATTTGCAATTGCATTTTAAAGATCAAATGCATGAAATCCTAAAGTACAAAAAGGTTGAGTACTTCAAAGGATTTTTAAATTGAAAAACAAACATAAAACAAACCCCAATAATTTATACAAGTGTTTTAGAACCAGTACAACTAATTATGTATGGAAAAAAGTGACACCTGTTCAGAGAAACAATTTAGCTTTTAGATTTAAGCTAACACTGCTTAACCATTTGTTATTCTAACTATTCTACTGAGTTTAAGTCTAAAATAGTCCATAATGCATATATATCGCTGCATATATCTGCATAGATTATACGCTAAGCATTTAAGTTTATATTTACAATTCAACTTCAGAGTTTCTCGAAAGTAGGTCTATTTGCATTGCTCCTAATTCTGCAGTAGGTGGCAGTGGGTAGTGGAGAATATACAAGAATATACAGTTTAGATGTCATCACATTTTTAAGGGAAGCTTAGAAATGGCCAAGCATTTTCTGCTTTTGAGTTATGTATATATCAAACGGAAAGGAACTGTTAAACAGAATTTCTAAATTGTCGTGGTTAAATAGTAGCTTTGGCAAAGCATTATGAAAATAAATTAAACCGATAATGGAGTCAAGTGAAGATGGAAATACAGTACAGTTTCCTGTAAACAAGTGTGAAGCTGAGACCAAATAAGAAAACATAACTAAAGGCTTAAACTCAGGAGAAGGTTCTGCAGGGCAGCTTTTAAATTAGGCGAAAGTAGTAAATACAATTTACAAAATATAAAAAGAAAACCATCATTTCAGTTTTATCTGTAATTCTTTGGAAGTTGTTTGTATTAATTTTCATTGTTGCACTGGCTTTCGAAAATAGCGCTGTAATTGGTGAAATGGAAAACAGTAGGATGGGAGAGGGTTTAGGCATGATGGTGCCAGTGTGGAATATTAACAGGATTTCAATAGGTTGATTATATGGGAGGATAATTTGTGGTGATTACAACAGAGCTCTGAATTTACATTCCTTGCACACCTGAAATATGGGAGCTTCACAGAATGTGAAACTGGATGGAAAAGTCTGTCCAAGAAGAACATTCTAAGTCTCGTTTATTATTGATTCTTGGTTCTTGCTTATCTGAAAACCTCGCTCGGTACATTCGTATAGAAAATGCTCCGTCAGCACTGCCAGTTATTCTCATATTTTTACCAGTGTATTTTGAGCTCCAAATAGACCAACTAAGACTTTTAGATGTGCAAGGCATCCACTAGTTCTCATCTCAAATACTTTGAAGTGACCAGTAATTAGGAGTTCTTGTTTTGATTTGTTTCCTGTTTTAATCTCCAACTTTTAAAAGTATGCAGCTGGAAGCTATTGAGTGCCCAATATTGAGTGTTTTGAAAACCCTGGTCACGCACACTGCTGGACCTGGACTAGCCAAGGTGAAACTCTTACTGAAACTGTTTATGATTTCTTGGCCAAACTCTGCCTCCAAATACTTCACATTGTTAAGCAGTTAGAAAACATTAGGTTAAACTATATGTTTGTGCTTAATGTTAGTTCTGTAATCATAAACATTATCCAGTGATTAATAGATATTATCTTTTGTATGAACTAATAGTTTATACTGCAAATAGGTATAAGCCAATCAACAGAAAAAGAGGCAAAATGCTGACTCAGAGTTGGTTGGAGTTTTGCCATTGACTCGGTAGTACAAAAATTATTGTAATCTCATGTTACTCATCAGCTAATTCTCTGTAAAATTAAGAGTGGTGCTTTGATAAAACTAATAGTGATGAATCATTTGCAACATGTTTCAAAAAGTAAATTTGGAACATATGCAAGAAATAACAGTCACTTCACGCAAGAAAGACACATTTTATTGTGTCTTCAGTTAAAGAAAAGGTTCCAAAGTTAGACCCCAAAGTAATAATAATTTCACTGAAAAGGATCCATTTTACATTTAAACTAAAAGGAAATCATTGGCCCTGTTAAACCATGGTAGAATACTTTCTTGATTAACTTCTGCATTATCTAGTTTTATGCTGGTAAATTGAATGCTGTCAATGAAATTGTGCTACGTGAAGTTTGAAATCATGCATTGATAACTTTGATTGTATTTGTGTGAGTTGTGTCTTGTTCTTTGATTTTTTTTCACGTTGATTTAGATGCATCAAACACTGCCTTGTTCTCTTCCAAAATGAATACTAGACATCACTCTCATAAATCTCGAGTCATGCTGCACAGTATTTCCTAAGAAATGTCAAAGTTCTCTTTGAAATTTATTCAGATTTTCCATTTTCTGTGTTGTTCTTTATGGCTTTTCTTATGCTATTAGAAATACTGAGTTCTTGCTGTCTGATTAAATATGGGTATTTTCTTTTACTTATAAGTAATTGGTTGCCTTTCAGTACTGTACATTTAATTTCTACTCGCATGGTTTAACCATGCATTATAATACTTTCAATGACTATTCTTACTGTGGATAATTGTAATTGTTTGGAAATTTTTTAAATCAGGAAGTTACTGTTTTTAGGCATCTAGGAGTTACTCTTTCTTTCGTGGACAATACCGCAATATCTCTAAATTTTTCTAAGTAGTGTAGGGGGGAACATAAAAGGAATAGTATAACGTTTTTGTCTGTAAGTCAAAGAATCAAGTATGAAATTCAGAAATATAAAAAAATAGAAAAAAAAGTGATGCTCTCTAATACAATGTGGTTTAGTTCTTTTTAGTAGAACATTTTAACTGATTGTATATATATTTTGTAGATTAATGCAAGCAAATAAACTAGGGAAATGGTATTTTTTGTTCTATTTATTGCTAACTTGTCAACATCTTTATGCTTGTACAGAAGAGTGCAGACAAAAACTCTTCAGGACACACGAATTGTGCTTGTTGTGTCAATGATCATTAGCTGTACATCCAGTCTAGACTGGACTTGAAGGCAAGGTATGACTTAATTTGTCTCTACACAAACAAACAAGCAGAAAGAGTTAAAGCCTGAGAATATCCCTGTAATGGTAAAGGAGTGCCTAGAGGCTAAAAGTTTGAACTGGCCTCCTGTAAGTCACAAATGTTTTACACCTTTTACGTTTTGAAGCTTTTCTGCTCTGACACATGTAGAATTCTCTGTGGAATTTTGAGTACCCAAATATCTCTCTCGATGCCCCTCTGCTGTACTTTCTTGGTCTGCCAGAGATAAGACACCAGGTGTCAGCTTCCCTGGCAAGACAAAATGAGACCAGAGCTGAACTTGGCCTAATCACTGTCCCCATGAGATGACCATGCACGTGACTCTCAGTAGTGAAACATGTCAGCTTTTGGAGGATGTCGCCATCCCCAGTTTAGCAGATGCTGAATGATGTTTATCCACGTGAAAAGCACGGCATTGACAGAGAAGAGCTCTGGCTGAATGTCACGGATGTAAGAGATCTGCAGATGAAAATATCTAAGGAAATTATTAACTGTGAGAAGAGCTTCATTTTTTTGCAAGCCTGCAATAGGCTTAGAGCTGGGCATGATGAATGATGTAGAAAATGTGAGTAGGAGGTGGCATGTTCTTGAACAGAAAGTTCTCCAGCATACTTCCCCACCTCCCTACGCGATCTCAGGTTTTAAATGTGTATGTGAATACACAGCTACTTGTCTGGTAGTGCAAAGACAGTTGTGGCTTAATATTAGCACCAATTTTCCCTTTCTCCTAAAAATTCTCATAGGATAAGATTGGGGCGTAATTTTTTTTCTTTCTTCCCCTCACACCCTTTGCCCCCATCAAAATTAGACAAATTACAATGAAGATTAGTGAGGACTCACCTTATTGACATAATATAAACAGTAGCATACTTTTGTGAAACACTAACCAGAGATAAAAGATTACTGCTCCCTCTGAAAAACAGACAGTACTTAAATTTTAAGCTTTGTAGTAAAGATAATACTAAGACAAAGAAGGCAAATTAACTTCTGTTAATGTGATAAATTTCTCTGTGTACAGTTTAAATTTTCCATAAAATATCTCCAACTACCCTTCCTGAATCTAAATTATTTAGAGAATAATTTAAAAAACAATTTTCTAGAATATCAAAGCTATTTACAGTTGCCTTCCTAACTACTATCATGTCTCTGGTTTGTTCATTCCTGACACTGATATGACTGATGAGTAATTGTTTTTCTTCTTGCTATTCCACTTGTAATAGTTCCTCAGCTCAGTCCTACTGTACACATTTGATATTTAACTGAGAAAAGAAAAAATAGTAGTTTGAATGTCCAAAGAACAGAGATTGCCCAAAGGTACACTGAATAAAACAGAATAGAAAATAGCATTAACATACGGTATGAAAATTTAACTATGAGTAGTGGAAGTTTTTAATTCCTTAAAATCAAAGACCTAAATGAAGTCTCTAAACTAGTCTGAAGTGACATCTTGCAGGTCCAGTCCAATAGCTAAAGAATCTCAGAAGCCTAATCCAGTGCAGTGAATAAGAACAACAGGTTGAGCTAACCTAATAAAACCTTTAAAAAACTCTGTATAATTCTGAGGCTCAGTATGTCCCACTACATTGCTGGTTTGAGACAAAACTGTGTGTTGATTTCTTGTAATCTGACAGAGGTTTGTGGCTTATTCTTTTGTCCTTCTTCAAAACTTCAGTCTTCCTGAATGATATTATAAAAGCGTACATATCAGCCAATTCTAACCTCTTAACATGCTTTTAATAGCTGCCAGAGGTAGCATGTCTCTTCCACTACTTGTCATTTCTTGTTTCTACTTACTGTAGTTGCCAATTTCCAGCTGACAGGATGGCTAAGAGGAGAATTTTCTACCCTTGCTTCCTATTTTGTTTCAATTTCTTCTGTTTTTCTCACTCATTGCTTTTTAAGCATTTTTGCTGTGGAACACGGCTAGTTTTAATTGTTGAAGAAATATTCAGTCAGTAAACACTTTGACCAGGAATACATAAACCATTTTGGATCTGTATTCTAATTCAGAAGATGATCTGTCAGAATTAATTGAGAATGTCTTAATGTAATCAAGTCCAGTTCATTAGGCAAACACTTAAATTATTAATTTAAATACTGGGTAGTTCAACAGCATTTATGACAGTAACAAACACCAACGTATTTTAATTTTTAAATTCCTCCTCTGTACAGAAGTTGATGTTCTGTTATATCTATTCCTGTTAGACATAAATAGTTTTCACCTCGCTAATAGTTAAGCTTTTTAGAGTTTGTTAAAGTATTCTGTTCAGAAAAGGTTTATGAAACAAAAATTTAGCTTTTTAAGCAGAAGATGCTTAAAATAAATCAAGTCTAGAGTGTCACTTTCATTCTTGTAACTCTATTTTGGATCAAGTAGAGTTACACCAGAAATGAACCTGAACCGGGAATTTTAATGTCACACCATTTCATTAATTTATAGAACACTTAAATTAATGTATAATTTTTTAGCATAAATCTAGTATTTTAGAACTAGCTATTCCCATTTCTTCAGTGCTGAGAAAAACAATTTTTTCATAAAATGAACTGGACCTTCTCCTATTTTTATTTGCCTTCTATCTCTATATTCTAGAACACAGAGATACCTGAAAAAGAAATAAATGTGAAGAGGAAAGGGGAATAAAAGATGAGGGAAATTGTTTAAAAGGAGAGGAGAAGAGGTAAAATTAATAGTGGTGGCTGTGAGCTGATGACATAGCAAGTCTGGAAAAGGTTGCATTCATTCAACATTTTCATAGAATCACAGAATACTTTGGGTTGCAAGGGAGCTTTAAAGGTCCTCTAGTCCAAGCCCCCTGCAATAATCAGGGACATTTTCAACTAGATTAGGTTGCTCAGAGTCCCACCCAACCTGGCCTTGAATGTTTTCAGGGATGGGGCATCTGCAACCTCTCTAGGAAGCCTATTTCTGTGTTACACCACCCTCACTGTAAAATTTTGTCCTTGTGTCTCATCCGAATCTACCCTCTTTCAGTTGTCAGTCTTCAGTTTAACATGCCCTACTCAGAAGTCTGTCCCCATATTTCTTATGAGAACACTTCAGGTGCTTTAAGGCCACAATAAGGTCACCCTGTAACCTTAACTTCTTCAGACTGAACAACCTGAAGAAAATTCTCAGCCTGTCCTTGTAGCAGAAGTGTTCCAACCCTTTGATCATCTTCGTGGCCCATTCCTGCCTCTGTGGAAGTGAGAGTAGAGCATCTGGGGCAGATTTATCTATTTGTGAAAACAAGGGTACAGTGAGTAAAGAAGTGACAAGTCGCTTTGCCTGGTATTCCAGGGCCGTGTGCCATACCAGGTTCAGAACTGACAAAGGGTATTCTCTTCACATGAAAAAAATGGAAGCTGGGAGGCGTGCTGCAGTAATTTCTAAAGTGTGTTAACTGATGGGCTCAAAGGATCTCTTGTAAAGCTATAGTCTTGCCATATGTCAGCTCTACTGCACTTTGTTTCTGAAATTATTTTTATTGCAAGACCTTAACTTTGCATTCAGTTGTAAACCTTTGCCCCCGGTTTCTCTTATTCTTTAAATATATTTATGTTGTATGTCCAGTTTCTAGTCCTCATTTTACTAATTTGAAAAGCTCCTAGGTTATTTTGATCTAGTTTTTATTTTTTAGACAATAATAGCTTAGTCAAGTATGGCATAGCCTATGGTTAGCATCCTCAATTATTGAGTGTGGCTCGTGTTTTTTCTCTATTCTCTGTCTGGAATATTAAAAATATTTGTTTAGTAGTAAGTCTTTGCTATTTTTCAAATTGTAGGTTGTTTCTATAAACATTTTGTTACAAGAAATGGGGCCTTTTCCCCCACTGTATTTTCTATTGTTGGAAGAAAAATAACTATCTGAAAAGAGAAAGCTTCACTAAATAAATGGTATTCACCAAATTAAAAAAAAAAAGATCATTCAAGCTGAATGCTGCATTTCAAATAGCTCAAGATCAGTAAGAAATACTGAAGAGGTGGATTTTAAAAATCCTTCCAAACAGAAATTTATGGCATTGGAGAAGGCACAGAAATGGAGAGTAGTTTCACAGATACCTGATAAAGCACTGAAAGTAGAAAGGTCTAACCAACTGGGCAAAACCAGCAGCTCAGCGTTTGGTTGACAAACGGGCAAACTGGATCCCACCCTATTAGTGTGAGCATCACTCGCACTAAGCCAGTTGGCTTCTGGCTTGCACTCCTCCCTTTGGATCCAGTCTCACATGCACTGCCTGAACAGCTTGCTGATTTCTGCATACCTGAAGAATCCACGTGCCAGGGCTGGTCAGGAGTACAGGATGTGAGGCCCAGCAGCAAGACCCGGGTGGCAGGGCTCTGCCACTCTGAAGAGATGACTCTCTTAGCAGGATGCACACAGAACAAAGCTTGGCAAAAAAGGTTTGCTCCCCAAGAGGGCTTACACTGCAAAGTCCTCTCCTGTCACTTGATCCAGCTCACACACATGCAAACATGCATGGAAGCACCCTTGACCACATGGCTTAGCACAAGGGGTCAGCTGTTACCTGACCTGTCAAGCATGTAATTTTTGCCTTTTTATTTTCATCATTTTATGTGAGTCACATATTTAGATTAAAATTTACAATATTGTATTTCATCTGGTAAAATTAGTTAAGGGGGAAAGGGGAAATTGAACAAGAAAATACTGTGAGATTTTTGGCTTTTTGATCAACTGATTTGTATGATTTCGTTACTGGAAATGAGATCTAAAGCTACTGTAGAAGATTTCTTAGACAAAGTGTTTTTATTTAAGCCTTATATCACTAGTATAATAATGCCATGTTTTATATGCCTACTTAATACTTTTGCAATTCTCTGATAAGATTTCTGCCAAAGAAATGCAAATATTTTTCTTTTATCGCCTTTTAGTCTGTATAGCAAAAGCAGTTCATAGCTACATCTGTAATTTCTGTTTTCTCTTGTCTTTCTCAAAAGCTAAGTATTTAATGGGGACAGGGCTAAAGAGACTTTATTTCCTATCTTTCCACCATTAAGCCTCCCTTCCATTTCCTTTTAACAATGGTGTTATTTGACCTTCGGATGTAATATGGCTTCCCTTCCAAATCTGAATGAAGACAAAGTCAGTAAGGAGGCATTGGGAGCTTAACCATCTTTCTCAGTGTTTCATACTTCTGAACAAAGAGGACAAATTTAACTGCATAACTTCAATGAGTGGTAAAAACATTAGCATTTATCAGCAAATAGACTAAACATTATGAACAATCCGTGGTTCAAATGTTTTTCATGCTTTTCAGGGTGTGTGGGCTCTGCATTTGCGTTGAAAAGCACATAAAGTATGACAAAAGTTACTCATTAAAAGAAAGAGTTTTTAATTTTTTTGGTCTTAAAAAATTTCCTAAGAAAGATTTCCCCCCACAATCAAAGGAAGTAAAGAACATGGGTTGCACTAGAATTTATGTATTCCCAAATTCCATTGCTGTTTGAAAACATCTGGCATTTGATAATATTTTTAGTTCTAAATTTAAAAATAAAAAAAGTTTTCATTTTCCTTATTATATTACTACAGTTCCATTAGAATTTTTGACAGCTACAAGACCTACAATTTCAGTGATGAAGTCTGAAAATTTGAATATCCTCATCTAAACTTTGCATCTTCCCCTTCAGACTGCTTGTAGTGTAGAACAAGATAAGCTCATTATCACAGTGGCTTTGTCTTGCAGCAGTCTGCAAATATTAGATGACCATCATAAGAAATGTATAAAAAAGTTGTTGTTATGTATTATTAGCTTTACAGATGAATAGGTGCAAGCGGAGGGAAGGCAGTTAATTACTTTACTGTGTTTACATAGCGCATCAGTATCAGTCTTGGGAACAGAACTGAAAAGGTCCTTGGTCTTAAGCACAGTACCTACCACTTTCTTAGCAAAAAAGCCCAATGTTTCTTGAGGCACTACTGTGCATGCTATTACTGCTGTATATCACTTCAGTTCTGAGTTGTCTGATGTACTGAATAATAAAATTAAGGCTTGCGTAGAATGGCTGAACCACAAAATGTCCCCTGGGTTGAGTTCACTTTTAATAGGGTTTTTTTTCAGGGGTAGAGGGGCAGAGGAAAAGAAAAGAAAGACCTCCACGTTATTAAAAAAAAAAAAAAAAATTCTGCAACAGAGCCAAGATCATCCTTTTCTCCCTCTCACTTCCACTTCCTCCTCTCTCCCCTTCTTCCCCCCATTTACCAGTATTTTTCTTATGTGATTGAAAAGCCCTTAGTTTTGCTCAGGGGAAAAGCCTCATGCTGAGAAGTAAGGGATCCCAGTTGTACACTTAATCAAAGTGGCATGCTCCACACTTTGTTTCTGAGTAATTTCCGTAACAAACGCATGTGATCCCTGTGTTTCACTTGCATAAAGTTTGCAACTGACTCAGTTGTTATTCCTGCTGACAGGCAAAAGGTTCTTTTGAGGGAGGCGGGGGATGAGGTTCAACTCAATTCAGGTTGCTGAAAGGAAATGAAAAGGACAATTTGAAAACCACAAATACAGGGATGAAAGATTACAGATACCGAACAATAACTGTTCATGGTAAATTGTTGATTGGAGTATCTGTACTAGGTGATGTTTGTAGTCTCTACATGTAGTATGATGGAAAACACAGATTATGGCAGTGAAAGTAGAACAACAATAGAGTCTGATTCTTTGTTTTCACTTTTCAAAGGCTTTTTTTTGCTTCTTTCCTTCTTTTTTTTTTCTTTTCTTTTTCTTTCTTTCTTCCTTTTTTTTTTTTTTTGATAAGGCCCAGGAAATTGTTAGCAACATGCTGGTGGGAACCTATGGAAAAGAATACACGCTGTATCAATGGTGTGGTTCTTATCCCAAGAGCTGTGTTGGTGGGTGTGGGAATAGAGCGTTTTCAATGTGAGCTGCTGCAATGAGATAGCATTGAGAAACCAGGGCAGAGAACAGCACAGATTTAGTCTAGGGAACCAAGGGCTTTATCCAACAGTAATGTGTGTAAGGACAGACAATGTAACACTATATTTGGTTTAACAACAAAGAACTGTAAAAGGATTTGATAGTAAGGGATTGGCAGAAAAGCTGAACGTATTTGCACAGTACAGTAAGTATTTTTTTAAAAAAGGTATTTAACTGATATAACTTAAAAAGCAATATTTAAAGTTTTTATAATGAAGATTATTTTAGAATAGGGTCATTTAACCACAGAGGAGGCTTATTAAGTAAACGACCTAAGAGGGTATTTTGTTGTAATATGGAAATAAGAAGCAAGAAGAGGCACATGTGGAAAAGTAGAACTGACAGATATTTTTTACAAAGGTCTGTTTGTTTATTGCATTTGATTTCTGAATACATTTATGGCCAACATCACTGGCAATCCACTAAAAATTTTTCAGCTCTATCACCCAGTCTGTTTATGGCTGTTTTGTTTTGATGTTTGAATGGTAGCAAGTTTTGGCTGCAACTTCAGCAAGACCCCATATTTTCCTTGGAGCTACTTGGGCTTAAAATGGGCATATGGCTTTATGAAGCCTATATGGTAACAGGGCGACTATAGACAGAGCACGCACGTGCTGGCTGTCCTTCAGAATGAAATAGCATTTCTTTGTTTGCATAGCAGATGTCATGACCAGTGAAACTTAAAATAAGCTCTGTAAATCCTTAGCGTGCCGCTGCTGGCATATTTGGCTAAAGGTGTTAGTGATCAAGGGATCCTGTGTGTCGGTAGCAGTTCTGCTGTGGGACAGGTTACTGAGCAGGAAACTCAGGATGGAACTGTCTTTTGCCCTTTCATCAGGAGAATTTTTGAGCACAGGAAAATATTCTGGCAAGATAGGTAAAAAATCAATTAGGAATGTGGGCAAATTTTCATGTTTAGTATTTGGTGGATACTGGACAGAGCTTTCTGAGGATCCCAGCAAAGGCATCTCTGACTGAAAAGTCACACAAATGGTTGCTTAGGGTAAAAGTATGTAGATCTCTGTTGCATATATGGTAAAAATTTCTGTATAACTTAGAGTGATGTGTAGCTAACCTTCTCTGCAGTGTATGGACCTATCTCTGAACTTAAAAAAACAACTGTATTTTATGGGGTTTTGACCTGCGTGTCTTACCTTAGGGAGTGAACAGGAGCATCTAAATCCATTGCAAACTCTTAAATGGAAAGATGCCCTTAGGAATCCCTCCTGTACAATTATGTGGTTAACATTTTGAAATCTAAGTGAATGGCTGCCACTCTGTCAGTACTTTTAGATTAATATTGTATAAAATGCTAGCCGCATTGTCAGTCTCCAGAACAGTGCATTTTGCACGTCTGATGTTCCAGAATAATATGGCATCTTTCTGACCCCAAAATACCCTATGGAGGTCTTCAGTCAGCTTGCCCAACACTTGAATGTTATATCATTTATCAGGTAAAATACTTAAAAACAAGAAATTTAGAGATTCTGAAGGCTCATTACAAACTTAAAAGACAAAGATCACAAATTTTAAAAAAGAAAATGTGATTAATAAAACTGCTTTTGTCTACATTTGCACAGCAAAACTGAAGAGTATTAAGTTTTCACATTGTCTTGTGTGCATGTTTAAATGCACCTTATAGAGGTATCCTGTTAATTCCCTGTGAATAAACGGACTACATGATGTATGTCTACATTTCCATAGCTTCTTGTTGGACATTTACTGCTTGTCAGCAGACAGCAGAGAGGCTAAATAAAATTAATGAAAGAAAATGCTTTTGAATGGAGGAGAGGAAGGGTTAGAGGCAAGATTAGGGTGAGTAGTCTTCTTAACAACATATTTCCATTTATTTCACTGTAATATCTTTTTTTTTTTCTAACTGCATACACTTCAAAGATAATACAAAATTGGAATTACGAATATCACTGCTTTGTAGTGAATGCATTGCAAGATTCTTAAATAATTAAATTATTCCAGTTCTTAAAATGGAGTGTAATTAGTCATTAATGAGCAAAATCTGTTGCTGTGCAGAGTTGATATACTCCATGCAGACCATCCTTAAGTTTTACACGATTTGGTTTAATTTCTAAATGCATATGTGTGGTAAAAATCAACTGTTGTATATCTCATAAGATAATCACTAAATTAGCTAGTAAATTACATAACATATCAAATATTTAATTTTTGTATAATAAATTATAGATTTGTCAGTGACTCAGTTTTCTGCTTCTGTTTAATGAGAAGCTTGGCTTAGAAGCGGGGTAAGGAAAGGTTTGATACTTACAGGGATTAATACATTTAAATATGATAGGCCTGGCACATGAAGATGACAGCTTTTCACTCATAAACTCACCGTTCAAATTCACACCACACTAGATCTGCATGAACAACATAGTTGTCTATCAGCCTTTGGATATACAAATATGATGCATCTTGTTCTAGTGGGATAATACTGAGCATCAGGGGCTATTTTCTCAAGTAAAACTAGCAACCAAAAACTTACCTCTGAAAGTGTATAAGCAAGGTAAGCAAGGAGTGGAATATGATGTGCAGGGAGGAGGTCAAGGCCGATGCATGTTGGAGACACTGATAGAAATTTACATTTCTGGTCTTTGAATAAATGCCCTAGCACTGAACTAAGCAGGTGTCTCATTAGAATGAAGGAACAACTCCCACCCCTAAAAACCTTTAGGGTTATGTACCTTGCAGGATTAAGCCCAGCAGTAATGGAAGCTTCTTTCAGTTGTTAAAAACAACCTTTAATAAGCAGCAGCAGCAGCAAAATAGGAATAGGATCATAAACTATTTCATTAGGAAAACACACATTTTCCTAGTGTTGGCACTTCTGCAAAATACAGTTAATCTTAGCTAAATAAATACCATGTGTTTAAAACTGTGGTTAACCTGAATAAATTGTAGGAGTTTTCTCCACAAGCCAGTCATTAAAAGCTCTATGCTGTACAGCACAGACTTCACTGAGCTAATTAAGACTGTTGCAAAGATGAAGAGTTTTTAGACTGGTGCCCTATGTTTTGTTATTTTTTATCTCATTTTCTTTATTGTCAGTGGGTCAAATCCTTTTCCTAGTGAAGTGCTGAACCTTTGCTTTAGTCAGTCACAAAACTAGTTACAGAAGTGAAATGCTGATCTTAAGAATACACCATTTAATTGTTACAGAAGCTCTCTGACTCTTTAGAGAAATATGTAGTATGAACTATAAAAATAGAAATACTTCATACTCAGATGACTTTGTTTGATGTAATAATACGGTCTCTTTGTGGTTCCTTAGGTCATGATTCAATCTCAGTGACAGTAGGCAGGGAATGATGCTAATGCTGCTGAAATATTCCTTATTTTATATTGAAATTGGCATAACAGTAGTGGCTAGTGCACAGCAAATGTTTCTCATCAGAGGTGAAGGAGAAAAAAAAAGTGTGATCATTTTCCTGTGTTCCTCTTTCCTGAAATACAGGAAATTTAATTTAAAGGCAAGACTTTTACTTCGTTTGATTGGTTGTTTGGAGTTTTTTGTTTTAAACTGTGAGAGTGGTCACACACTTGCACAGGTTACCTGGAGAGGTTGTGGAGTCCCTGTCCTTGGAGATGTTCAAAACAGAACTGGAGATAGATCTGCTATAGCATTACTCTGCTCTGAGCCGGGTGGTATAGAGGTGACTTCCAACCTCAGCTGTTCTCTGATTCTCCAGTTAGAATGAACATCTTTGATATTATTGAAGATAGAATTGATTAGGAAGTATTTTATTCTGTTAAAGGCACCAGCCTGCATAAGGGACTGAACATTTTAAAACGTAAACATAAGTTCAGCTTTATCAGTGAAAAAGAGAGAATAATAATCAACAGTTCATCATTCCAAAATATTCTTGGTGGGACGTGCTGACCAAGCACACTGTGACTGATCCATGCACTTCAACATAGGCAGACAAATGAGGAAAAATTCAGAAAGATTATGAAAGAGAAGAACATGGAAACTTCTACAACAAAAAATATTAAAGTTTCCAAAATAAGTTTTAGACCAGAAAACAAAAAGATTATTTGATATGTAAAAATTGTGGACAGAATTACAGGACTGATGTGGGAAAACTCAGGAATTTGCAAAAATAGGAGTTAGGCAATGTAATAAAAAGCTAAAAATACAGGTGAATGATTATTTCTATAAATGAATAATTCACTTTGGCAAAGAGAGACTCAGGATACTGAGATAGTTTTGTGTTCTATTTTTCTCTAGTATTATTTAGATTGCTAATAATAAACGCATGTGAATATCAAAGGTCTGATCTGTGAGTGCAGAATAATCCTCAGTATGTGCTTTATGATTCCTAACTTCCATAATCTTTGTGCAGGAACTTTCCTGCTGTAAAAAAGGGTAATATAGTCTCCTTGCACTAGAGGATCATTTTTCTTTAATTGGAAGGTGCTACCAAGTCCATCCTTGCCCTAAGAATTTTGGACTTCATGTAAGGGATAAAAGTATATGATGACCACAGATTTGCTGGATAAATTTCTTCTTTGTTCAGTGGAGATAGAACTGCTGTGCTGTTTGTTTTGCCTGTATTGTGTTTTTGTTTCAACTACAGTCAAAGTCATGTAGAACAGCAAATGGAATTCCTCTCAATATGTTTGTTATCGGACATAATTATTGTTAATTAATCAATTCAGTTTTAAAGCTTTTCCAAAGGCTCCAATGAAAGTCACTGTAAAAGCGCAAAGCATTATCATTCAAGTATTTAGTAACGGTTGTAACTTCAGTAAAAAAATCTTCAAACTCTGAGAAACTGGCAAATTAGCTATTTTTTGGATAGTGTTTGCAAAACACACACACTATAAAATGACTTGTTTTTAAATTTATGTTAAACTGGTAGTAAAAATACATATGGTTACTTTCACTGCTGAAGATGTGCTGCTGTGTGTTGATCATCCTTTAGTGCATTTTGAATGATAGTTAGTCTGTGGGGACCAGTGAAGACCTCCAATTAATTATTACTGGAGAACATGAAATCATAAACAAAATTCCTTGTAATAAATTTTTAAAATGAGATTGCATGTTTTATTTACGGTACTGGTCCATTTTGGGGCTTTAAATCTATGAACGAAAACAAACATGCTTTTTATCAAACTGAAATAAAAAATATCAATAGTATTTCTTTCTTATCAAAGTAGGACACAATATATGAACTGGACTTCTAAATAACTGCAGGGAGAAAAGCAAGGAAAGAAGACGAAAAGATTTACTTTTCTCTAATTCATAGAAAGAGGTTGAGAATATATATAAACAATATGTAAAATAGCAAATGCTTCCAAATATAGTGAAGTTTATTAATCTTTCAGGTAGTTGATATGATGGAATTATTTTATAGGAGGTATTTATTAAAGGCATGGCAAATAACTTAGAAGTCTTTTAATTGTCACATGCTTGCAGCAGAGATTGGTTTTAGTTGAGACAGAGGAGCAGCAATGTTGAGGATATGCAATAGTTTCAAATAGGTTTGGTGACAAAATCTGACACAAACACACAGCTAAATGTAGTTCTTATCCTATAGGGATCACAGCTGAAATTATAAAACAAAGAAGGAAATGTAATCAAGTAATAAAATAAGAGCAAGTAATCACCCATATCTTTCACTAGAGTCCTGTATACCCCTTATTTTTATTTTTTTTTTAATTATTCTCACTCCCATTTGTCTTTCAAATTTAGTTTCTGTCTGGACATTGCAAAGTACACAATAGATATGCTGCAGTTTAATGGGCAAATATTAATAGGTGAGATTAAGGTCTTCTTTCATTGAAAAGTATGGAAATTCTATAGTCTATTGGTCTTTTCCCTTGCCATTTTCCTCCTGCCTTCCTACTGCAAACAATATGTCTTCTTTCCTATATGCTTCTCCCTTCAAGCAATCAAACTGTTCATTTTCTTCACAACTCTGACTATCCACTTAACGTACACCTTCATAAGACATGGATATTTCAACATGGTTTCTGGCTCTGGGAGCTGTGTAATGACACCATGATTTCAAAATGTGTTTTAAGCAAAAAAACTTTATCAGAATGATAATTGCCTTCTGAAGCCTACAGATACTTTGAAGAGCTTAATCCAAATCTACAGGTCTTGCAACTGGGAAATTGCTGGTCCAAGTGGATCCAGTGATTCTTCATCAAAGGGTTATTTGGGCCCTTTTTCTAATGACATCAGTTTCTGCACTAACCATATAGACAGCCACGTCCATGACCTATATTGCTGCCTCTCTCTTTATTCATATGGAATTATAAAGTTGTAGCATAGTGCCAGGGCAATGCTGTATCTCAGTTGAGTTTTCTTAAATTCTTAATTCCTTTAATGTCCCTGTGATACAATTCCGTCTAATTTATGCAATCCTTTTGCCCTCATTAGAAAGGATATCAACAAATTATTCCCAAGTTTCCCATAACTTTCTTCTAGGTGCTGCCTTGCCTTACTCTCATGCATGCATCTGTGATTACCTATGTCACTATGTATTTTAGTCTCTTAGTTCCTGAATCACAATCAGAAGAAGAACACAGTGTAGAAGCCAAATTTTGTCAGCTCTCCCTGATGATGGGATAAGCATTAGTGGAACCTCTCCTACGAAATCTTTACTCATCACTGCAAATGTCTTCCTCCTCCTCCATGTCATGATTTTATATTTTTTCCAAGAATGAGAGAGGAGTGGGCCACATGCAACCTTATTACTAAGTGCTGCATGATACCTGGTAGTGGTCATCTCAGTCACCTTTTCTCATATTTGTTAAAAATACATGCATGTTTCTAGTCTTAGATGATATTGTTCAGATCACAGCACCACCTGAACACAGGTCACTGCCTTTTTTCACTAAGTGCCGTGGGAGTGTCTGAGAAAGTGCCACACAAGTACTAACTCAGAAACTGAAGAAGAACTGCCAACAAGCTGAGTTAATCAACATTCAGACCTTTAATACATAGAAATTCAAATGCTCAGTTAGGAAAAAAAGCCAGGTAAAATGCTCTTATCTCTGAGTCTGAAAAGCAGGGCCTTTGATGTACTCACTCTCAGTTCACTCTGTGTTTTGGTTAACAAAGGGGTTTGTAGAATAGAATTGCTATCAGTCACTATTTAAGCACAGGGTTACTGGACAGCATTTGCATGATAATATATGGAAGGCTTTCCAAGATCTTGAGCATCACCAGGTTCTTACCAAAAGAAATTCCATTTTGAATCAATGCTAGTATTCCATGAGTAGTATAAAATAGTGGAAAGGGCCTGTAGAAGAGGAAGTGGTAATGAGCTCAAGCCTGAACATCATAATCAGGGTCATCTTACACAACCTTAGTTTTCTAAAGGTTACTTGTCTCAAACAAACAATTCTTCTGGGCTCCTTTTATGGCCAAGAGAGGTGAAATATGTATCTACAGACAGGAAAAAATTCAAACTGTGTTAGACAGCTACTTTAGGAATAAACGATCCTCTGGGTGAATCTTGGCAATGGAATCAAAAAACTAACTTTTTAACTACTGAAGATATCTAAGATGCCTGTAGAATGTGGATAAACTCATGTATTTATTTGAAAGTGACAGGAGAGGTTTTGGACTCTGTACCCTTGAAGATTTTCAAAAGCTGACTGTGAGTCATGAGAAATCTGATTTGGCTTTAAACTTAACCCTCCCTGGAGCAGGTGATTAGACTAGATGGCCTCCATAGGGCCCTCCTAACGTAAATAATTTTACAGTTCAATTAATTCCAACCCAGTGCTTGATTTCCATTCTTCTTTTGCTAATCCTAAAACCTACAAGTTAAGTAATAATATCTACAAGCCTCTTCTATGCTATTGCTTTGAAAAGTAGGGTTACCCTACTCACAATGAGTAATAGTTTTTCTTATTCTCTTGTATCATATTGATGTGTGCAGAATCTTAAGAAATATGTCTGTAGAAAATAACTGAGATAGGATTTATCAGGGTAAACTTTACTTGCTGAATAATCTACTCACCTTACACTCTAGCAGTGTTTCAACCAAATCTAAAAATTGGAAACCTAATGGAAAATTTTCCAAAGATCTTGCAGGTAATACCATTCTTGTGGGATAAAAGGATTTTTGTTAAAAATATACAGCGTTTCTACTGTTCTTTTTTAACTTTGTTTTTCCAGTGCATACCATCTCTTTTCCTTCCACTTCCACTCTTTTGAAATAATTCCCCTCATATGTTACTTGTGCTTTATTTAGTTTGTGGTATATCTTTTTCTTTTAAACCCTAGTTAGTATTTCTGTGACGCTAATCTACAACAACTTCCAAACTTCTCTCAACATTCACATGGTGAGTAACCTATTTAGCTATCAAATCATTACCATCCAAGGTCCACTGATGCAGTTTCACTTCGTTGTTTCTCCACTTTCCCAGACTTTTCCCATCGTTAATGTGCATCCTTTCTCCCTTTGAAGACATCACGGCAATAACTCAGCTGCTCTTCCTTCTTAATCTAGTTTTCTTCTTTCTTTGTGTTCTGTGCTACTCAAAGTCTGAAAGAAATTATGTCTCTATTCTTACAAACTTTCAACAGAACAAAACTGGATGACATGTTAAGTTTTAAGTGTTTATTATCTTTAATGACTAAGAAAGCTTGTAAGCAGGCTACTGAGGTACTGGTAGCACTAAATATCATATGAGACTTCTCAGGACTGAACCTTTAGGTCAGCATTTTCTGATTTAGTAGATGAAGATGAACCTTTGTGGCTATAGCTGCAGCACCAACGAAACCCTACATGAGCAAGCAAATGTGCCTAAATAAGAATTGTAATAAATATGTCTGAGTTTTGGTAAAGTGGTTTAGATTAGGCTGAGCAGTTTTGCTTCCAGTATCTGAAGAGGACTAATACACTGAGATGTATACAGAGCATGTGTGAGAAACCACAACATAGGTGGTAGCCATGTGATGGACTGACCCCCCAGGTAGTCAGTGTCTCAGCCTCCTTCATTGCCACAGAAAAGTGGAGAGACGAAGTCATTAATTTTTATTATCTTTCTCATGCAAGCAAGTTCCTCACACTCTTGTTAAACCTGTGTTACAGAAGTGTGTTTTTGCCTCTGCCACCCCTCAGTCCATTCAAACCTAACCCTCTAGACTTTTGCCAGTGAGAGGGAAGATGCTGCCAAGTCCAAACTTCAGTAGTTTTGAAAAATTTCAGTGCAAGAAATCTACTTTCTTCTTGTAAATTTCCAACATGGTTTCAAAATTTATATTCAAAATAATTAATGTTAAAAACCTTTCATTTATATGATTTTGAAGGGTGGGAGAAATAATAAGATGAAAAAAGTATTCCTTTGTGGTAAACATTTGTTTTATAAAAGTAAACAAATAAAATATTCCTGAAGCACTTAGGCATCAGTATTTGAAGACCTGTGGCAGCATCTGAAAGACAAAAAAGGAAATAATTGATTAGTGTATTTTGTTTGATCTTCTCAAGGATCAAAGGGACAAATGCTGTCTACAGGGATGAAAGGGTGGAGAACTGCTCTCCGTACTGCCTCAGTTATCTGGTTATTCATATGCCTTTGCTACATGTTAGCAATGCCTGTACCTGACCCTCTGTCATGCCTGAGGAAAAAAAAGGAAAAAAAGAAAAAAAAAAAAAGAAATAAAAAAAAAAAGTCCCAAAAGTATACTGCACCACTGTGCTGGAATTCTGAAAAGTTTCTCAATAATAAAAAATGTAATTTAAAGTCTGTAAGATGTTACAGAACCTGGTTTTCAGTTTGTAAGCAGCATTGATTTTAATTGTCTGTAATATAGTTATGGCAATTTTTAATTGCTAATAATATCACCCCCTTCCCAAAATGGAATATCCAGAATTTGGTTTTGTGATATCCTAGTGTACCATAGCAAACTACACACCCATTTTATATACTGTATGATGATACAACACTTATCTCTTGTGTTCTCTCTGTAGATATTACTGATTTGTTTTGGCGTATTCTTGTAGAAGACATATTCATCAATTGATGTACTTCAGAATATTTTTTTTTCTTTTAAAGGTCTCAGTTCCTGATTAAATTCACAGTTAAATATATATACTACATTAGTATGATTCTGTGTACCAAGTGGTGCTTTTACCAAATATAACTCCATTTACATTAATTTAGAAGTTATTTGGTTACAATATACCTTTGGGTAACATTGCATTTTGTCAGGTATTTGTTTTAACAATTGCAGTTACCAGCAGAGAGGAGGAGTGGTCTCTGGGCACCATCAGACATCCTGAAAAGATCACTGAAGAAAATGAGCACATTCTCAGGTGTCTGCTTGTTGTCTAGGAATCTGTGCCCCCCGCCCGCCCCCCCAAAAAAAAAACCACTAGTGGAACTCCAAAGCTGAGAAAAATCACTTGACTAGGTCAACCTTTTCAGCCGTATTTGTACACAGGATTCTCAGTCTGTCTGATCCAATGTTGTATTCATTTGCTTTGAAGTATGTGTAGACTTTTGCAAAGACAGAGACCAAAAAACACTTGAAAAGACACTTTGTTCTACATTTAACAACATTTCAGTTCCAGTATCACTATCACAAAGTCTTTTTCAAATTATGACATTGTCCAGGCTATTCAGTTAAGTAAATGTAGCATCTGACTTTCACAGCTGCTTTACAGCTGAATTTTTAGGATACTACACAAAAGCCATGGCAGTTATTTGGTACCTTTTCTGATATCTAAGCCAGAAGCTGAAGCCTAAAACTGTGAGAACAAGGACAGTCATTCCTATTGGCTTTTGACTGCAGTGCACTGTCTGCTAGTGTGGAAGACCTCTGGTACCTCTACCGATAGCCCAATAGCTGAACAGAAAGCAGTCAGACAGCTATATGTCGTGTGGAGATCCTGTTGTGTCTGGAGCACCTTTATAAATAAAGCATAGTAAGGAGAAATGCATTCACATTCAGTTTAATTAGGATTCCCAAAAACATGTAATCCTCACCCTTTGTAGTGCCTCACCATGTTACAGTTTGTGTTCATTTATGAGTCACTGGAAGCATATTACATTTATGCCATTTTGGTTTATACATTCTCCATACTGAATGAGATCATAAGGGAGACGGAGCTTGATGATGGTCTGGATGATGGTCTGATTACACCACAATGCCAATCTTCTCCATCAGAGTTTTCTTGTAGTTATCCCCAGTTCTGAAACAGAGGTATCCTCTTTCCTCTCTGATCCAAGATTTGAGACTTTTGGAAATATTCATCTTTTCCTTGCTGGTTGAGCCATGAGCCAGAAAAGCTACTCTTGACATGTGTTCTGCACAGGATCTGCTTATTCTGCATAGAAACTACCTGAACAGATGTTTGATGCAGATTGCCAGATCGCCTCATAAAACTTCCTGGTAGCTGGAAATGGGGAGAAGTCCTAAACGACCCTGGATTAGAACAGCTTTTGCAGATCTCATAAAAAACCTTTACCTATTTCTTCTGCTCACAGATAAAGAGAGTAATAGCTAAATGACTGGGCAAAAAATCTTTCTAGCTTCTCTCACCACACACAGGTTATTCCAAATATCCCACTTTTATTAATTATTAGGTACTCCAAACCTTTGGTACAGAATCTGGTATGGAGCTGTGTCAGGGGAAGCTCATATTGGACATTAGAAAAACGTTCTTCACTAAGAGGATGGTCAGACACTGGCACAGGACCACTCCCCAGGGGCGTGGCCATGCCACCAAGCCAGTCGGAGTTCGAGGAGTGTGTGAACAACATTCTTAGTCATATGGTTTAATTTTATTTAGTCCTGTGAGGAGCAGGGAGTTGGACTTGATTACCTTGTAGATCCCTTCCAATTTGAGATATTCAGTGA
Source organism: Lepidothrix coronata (assembly GCF_001604755.1). Taxonomy (NCBI): domain Eukaryota; kingdom Metazoa; phylum Chordata; class Aves; order Passeriformes; family Pipridae; genus Lepidothrix; species Lepidothrix coronata. The sequence continues at coordinate 15,423,648 of NW_016690181.1, read as the reverse complement.
TTCTAGGGTGGAAAATAAGTAAATCCATCACACAAAAACTTTGCAGAGTCACTTATTCTAAGTGAATGTTCTGCAAACATTTAACTGTAGGTTGATCACCTCCGGAGTGCTTCATTTCTTTTCTCAGGTCTGCCAGTAATGTCCACTTATTCTTTAAAAAAATAGTGTTACTATAGATATAAATATATATTACATTTTTACTTAAATTATTTGATTAAAGAGGTTTTTGTCATTGTTCAGTTATATCTTTCTGCTAAAAATGAAAATCTGTCCCATAAAATAAATCTTCTTTTTCTGAGTAAAATACAGTTTAATCTAAAGAGAACAAGATTTGAAGTACTTTTATTTAGGAGGCAGTATCTTCTCTTCTTTGTAAGTTTTATTCTGATGCTTTCTGTGTTTACCTTCTCAATTTTTCAAAAGTTGAGTAATAGGCTTTAAATTTAGTCTATGAAGAACTGAGTTGTAAGTTTTGAAGCAAGTCATAAGAGGTTAATAAGAGATGTGAAAAACATAAACTGCTCAACTCTAGTGAAAGCTTGTAGGAAGGATTTGAAAAAAAATTATAGATTAAATATGATTAATTAGGTTTGGGTAGCTAATATGTAGTTTTCCAAACCAAAATATTTTTTACTTGATATTCAGATAAAATTCGAATATCAGTAATATATTTTATTCAGAAGCAGTGTGTTACATCTTGGTGCATGATGTTTTATGAATGTCATTTATTTTTATGTTTTATTGTAATAATGTGTTTTGTTATGCAAACCCTCAAAACCCACACAGCAATAAGGCACAGCCTTCTCATTCTCTAATTACAGACAAAAAAATAGAACGTCATCTTAAGCGGAATTTTATTATTCTTAACTGAGCTCAAAACTATTTGTCACTGGTCAGAAAAAAATGCAGTTGGTCTGCACTCTTGACCCTTCAGCAGTAGCTTACTGCCTAAGTTGTTTATTCACTGAAAATATTTATGCAAGGGATATGCGTGGAATAGAGGCTGAACAGAAACTTTGTGATTGGATAAGGGTAAATCTCATTCGTTCTTGGAAGAATTTGTCAAGTAAGGAAAAATTCAGATTTATTTCATCCTCTTAACCAACCTAAAGCTCTCCTTTCCCACCTTCCTCTCTAGTCTTTTTAAGCATGCAAACAACACATATCACATTGGGTATTCTTAGCAAGGTCTTCATCCTTTGTTGACTAGGTAGGCTAGCCTTAATGCCAAGCCTCTGCTGATACAGAGAAGAATATTCTGTTTTGTTTAGAATTCACATTCCTTCTGCTGTAGCTTGTTAAGCCTCACCTGTAAACTTTTTGTGGTTTGGGTTTTATTTTTCAATCTTTAAACAAACATCACAATGAACTTCATATTTCTGAGCCCTGTAAAAGTCTCAGTAGGATGCACAGGAATTTGCCCTTAATTAGAGTTTTTAATAGAAATGTCAGAAGGGGATGCAACTACTCTAAAACGTGATACAAAATTAGCAGTTTTTTAAACTGCCATATTTCTCAACAGCAGTATCTTTTCTATGTAGAAAGACCACATAAATCAGGCCACATCACCAGGAAAAGAAAGGAACTCCAATGTTACTCTCAGATAGAGTTAACTTAAAACAACCTTTTTCTTTATTACTTTTTTCCTTGGCTTGGGTTGCAGCTGTAATTTTTGGGAAGTAACAAAAGTGATAATTACCACATATTAAACACAAAGTTCCAAATTACCTGCTTGCATTTAGTAGTAACCCCTTCAAAGTGCTACACCCGTAACTATCATAGTAAAATGTGTATTTAAGTACAGACC